>NW_006799967.1:2180807-2292761 GCF_000485575.1 Poecilia formosa | reverse complement strand
ATGGGGGGTGGGGAGAGCGGTCGCTGTGTGGAGATCATGTGGCTCAAACAAACTTATAACACGAGGAAAAAAACTTTACAGTTTCATGCATGCAGATAGGTTTTAATGCTTCAAAAGAGATACAGGAGTGGGATGGCCACAGTAAACTTGAATTTATTGACACAAAAAAAACAATATGATCCTTTATCCTCTTCACCCTTAAAAACACAGGTTTTTGGGTTTTTTTTATCTTTTTTTTTTGTAAAAAAAAAAAAAAAAAAAAAAAAAGACCATAACAAACATTACAAATGGAAATCTACAAAATAAAACATAGCAACGACAGCATCGACGCTGGTTCTGGAAATTTACAAAATAAAATTTGTATTATTGTTATTGTTTGTTTATTTATTTCTCTTCCCCCCTATCTTTTCGTCCGGTTCTTTTGAGAGAGCAAAAGCGATAAATGTTGGGTGTGCTGCAACACCGTGAAGATCAGAGCCGAAGATCTACAAGCGCATGGAGTTATCCTAAACAGCAAGGGTTCAAGTCACGTAAATATTTTTTTTTCTTTTTCTTTTTTTTTTTTCTTGAAAAAAAAAGGAAATAAAACAAGCCTATGTATAAAGAGCTGTAAAAATTCTGTGGTAGATACTAGTGGTCATAAGCATAGAGAGTGCATAGTTTGAACAAAACAAAAAAGCATTAAGACATGAAGAAAACCAACACTGCATGAGCAATATTTAAAAAAAAAAAAACCCCCAAAAAAAACCAAAAACAAAAATCAAACTAAAAAGACTAATTTGGTGACTTTTCAAGTTGTTTCTCGTACGAACGTGACTCCAAGTCACGTAAAGCTAAATATTTAAGTGAAAATCCTTTGGATAGGGTGCAATAAATCCCTTTTTTGACCCGTTACAACATGTCCATTTTGCCAACTCTACCAGCCCGATTCAGAGCAGGTGATCCGTACGTAAAACCAAAATGAGAAAGAGGGTGTGTGTGTGTTTCGGGGGCGGTGGGGGCGTTCTTTTCCTCTCGTCTTTCCAAACATTTGGCACAGGCCATTTCTGCTATGTGCGGTCCAATGAGGAGGCGGCGACACAGGGAAACGGCACGCGGGAACCTTAACAGAGGGAAGCGGCTGCAGCAGAGATCCGTGTCGTGAATCGATTCGGCGTACAGGGAGGGGGCGCTGTCGAGCAACGTGGGCTGTTATCTCCACAAGTTTTTTTTCTCTTAGATATTTTTTTTTCCAAACACAAACTTGAAAAACATACATAGCACCACAGAGGAGAGAAAATAGCACCTAGGTTTTGATTTTTTTTTTTTTTTCCGTTCGTTCGTTACCTTCCACTGCACAGTAAGATGAATATTTCAGCAAAAAAGTACAGAAGCAGTTTATTAACTTAATTACATTTCCACCAGAGTGGGGCTTGGGTACAAAATGAGGGAATGTCTTGTACTTTATATCACAGAGCATGTTTTTTAGTCTTTTATTTCCAATCTGTTCTTAAATTACAAAAAAAAAAGTAATAAAATAAAATAAAAAATAAAGTGTGCTCTACAAAGACAGAACTTCCAATTGCGTTTGTTTTTTCTTTTTTCTCTTCTATCCTCGTTTTGGATGCGTTTGTACGATTTTAGATGTTTTCTCGTTCGTCTACCTCACAATTAGTACAGTCACATGCATGTTTTGAAGCCAGAAGCAATAAACATTACCAGGAGAAAAAAAAATATACAGAATGTACTTACAAACATAAAAAAAGGGGAAAACAATCACTTATATATATTTATATGTATATAAATATATAAGGTCCATTCCAAAGAGAATGGGGAGACAATTATGCACAAACAAGAAAACTAAACCAAGAACAGAGAAGGTGGCAAAAGGCAGGGAGGATAAAGGGTGGAGGAGGTGTGGGGGGTGGGGCGTTTGGGGCATGAGATCAAAACAGAGCCGAATGGGATGGTGTCCGTGGGCAACGCTGCGACCGTCTGGAACGGCTGCAGCTCTCAGGGTCGCCTTCGTTGTTTCAGACCAAAAGAATCGAAATCAAATGCAATGGAGGGGGGGGACTGGACTCGGGCAGGGGAGGCTTTGTGTGTGCGTGTGTGTGTGGGAGGAAGGACACAAACTTCAGTTTCAAAACTTGCATGTGATAAAAGAAGGCACACTGAGGTTTCAAGGTTATTTTTCTCTATTCCTTTAGATTTTCGCTGTATTCCTGACGTAATTATGTTTGACTCGTGTCGCTTTGTGGAAACAGTTTTTCTTTGTTTTATACAAATAGCATTGTCCTATTATTTTTCAATTGTTTGTCTTTTTTTTTTCTTTCTGAGAAAACAAAAGTAGGTTTTTCTTTTTTTTTTCTTTCTTCTTCCTCCATTTGCTCGGTAAAAGGTCTCAGCCGATGAAGCACACGGGCCCCACTTCGAATCCGAACTTCTGCGTAGAGCCGCCGAAATCGTTGAACATGATGTCCACAAAAGGCACCTGCTCCACCTTCGGAGTGTTGATCTCGAGTACTGTCTTTTCGTAGCTCTTTTTCAGCTGTCGAGAGAGGAGAGAGAGAGGAGAGAGAGAGAGAGAGAGAGACGCAGCGGGAGACGGAATTAATTTCAGAAATCCAACAGACCGCGCCTCTTCAAACGACGACGAGGACCGGGTGGCTTTTCGTTAACCTACCGCGCAGCCATCGACCACGGCGCGGATGTAGGGGTTGTTGTCGTACGACATCTCCTCATCGTTGGATCCCAGGAAGCGGATGGCCTTGTCGTAGTTGTCCTGCTCCTGGTCGTGCCACGCCACCGAGTGGTAGCAGTTGTACGTCATGTTCTGCCGGGCCGCCGCGCTCAGGAGCCGCAGGAAGGTCATCTGGACGACCCCGATGGGGTTGCCCTCGGCGTCCACGTAGGAAAGCTACAGAGACAAAAAAAAAAACCCCAACATATTTTAAAAATGAAATCTAGCTTTCCAGCTTTTACACCGGGAAGAAGGTAAATGAGGGATGCAGGAACTGATTTCCAGCAGACATCTACAAATGTTATCAAACCCTGCAACGCCGCAATAAGTAACAATGTACTGAAATCGGGCTTCAAAATGTTATAAAACATCACTGCAACCGCATTACATAATAAAATCATTCAGCGCATTTTGCAATACTTTTTCTCACATTATGTCATAACATTGCACATTGCGCTGATTATTACGTTATGCGGAGGTAGCTCTTTTTCTTTTTAAATAATCTAATAATGTGACACATAATGTTGTAAAACGATCACAAACTGTTCTTTATGTGCACACTGAAGCTGACACTTTGGATAACAAATAATTTACTTTTGGTCATTTAGTTGCCTTTCTGGCCTCATGCCCTCGGTATTAACCTGCATGTTGTTCATTCAAAATGAGTTCAAGGATTTTACTCAACTATTACATAATGCTGGTTTAATAATGCCTTAGTACATTTTAAAGCCTGATTTTACTACATTATTCCAAATTGCAGTTATTGCATAACGCGGTGTTACAAACTCAAACTGCATTTAATTTTGTGCACAAATTTCAGTGAAACTATTTCAAGATTTATTTATTTATTTATTTATTTGTTGAGGCGATTGTGTGGGGGGATTTCTGGAAAATGATCAATTTATAGACCCAGACTTAAGATGCAGTACTACCACCATGGTGTACAGCTCCTCTGAATTACCAGAATATACAACAATCTAAAGCAGGTATATAAAAACTACATAAATCTGTATAACACATCAAACCAGACCGACATGAGCATGTTTATTTCTTTTACTGTCAATATTCAAATGAGTTACTAATATCAATGCGCTACACATAAACACTGTAAGAGACACAATCTTCTGAGATTTCTAAAACTAGTGTGTAAACTCAAAGCCAGTTTGGGTCTTTTTTTAAATAAATATTTATGAATCATTTATGGAAGTGGAGAATATTGTAAAATAACTGCCTGATTCCATCCATCCATTTTCTTTACACCCTTGTCCCTTAGTGGGGTCGGGAGGGTTGCTGGTGCCAATCTCCAGCTAACGTTCCGGACAAGAGGCAGGGTGGGTACACCCTGGACAGGTTGCCAGTCTGTTGCAGGGCCTGATTCCTTAAAGGCATAAATGTATTTTATGTAATCTATGTGTTTACAAATGGAGCACTGATGCCTCCAGGCTACAAAAATGTTAAAAAATGAATATGGAAAATCCTTGGAATGAAAGGCAGAGCAGCTTGTTTAGATGCTAGATGCACGTGTGTGCAGAATCTCAAACCCACACAAGTGTAAATCTCAAAATAGGAGATATAAGGTAGTAATGACATGCTAATTGCCTCATAATTACCCCAGAATCCTCCCCTGCTGCCCCCCACCTCCCCACTTTCATGCTCACATTGCACAAAACTGAGTTACATCCCATTAAGATGATTATAGGGCTTCATAATCCAAACTGATTAGATACATCTGGAACCAATCCTAGTTGATCCAGTTTATTTTAATGCTCTTAAACGACAATCTGCATACCAACCATCAGGAATCCATTAGATCCACTTCGCCTTGCAGACAAACAGGACTTACTGAGTGTAGCGCGCATGCTGAACGTGTGCCATGCAGCCGGAGCAGCAAACCATCTGGTGCCTCGGTGTTTTCCCCTCCTCGACTGGCTTTGGCACGTGGTGAGTCGAAGCTTGCATGCGCATGCACACGAGATACCCCGCAGGGCTGACATTCACAATGAACGGTAACAAAGAGTGAGGGTTGCCTGATGCCTTTCCTGTACTTTTCCAGACTTATTTAAGGAGTTTGCAGTGGGTTTTTTTCTCTTTTTTTGGTGTTTTTCCTTAAAGGGGCAGTATTACATGTAAAATTAACTTTATTGAGCCTTACATCACACTTTGACTTTGTTCCATACCTCAAAAACATAGCTGAAGTGTTGATTCCTTCATGCATGTTTGAGAAATCTTTTAATCTCCCGTGGCAACCGCTCAGCTGAGCAAAACGCCTGGGTGCGGCTAGCGCCACCTTCGAGGACAAAGCTCCTCCTTGGATTTTCCAAGCTTCCAAGATTCTGAGCTTCCACCTCACAGAGCAACAACTCCTCCACTTAGCTCCTACAGACTAGCCAGCAGCAATTGGCAAATATCAGATGGAACTGCACATCCTCTGAGCTCGTTATACGAGCTGCGTCTCAGAGCGATGCTGGTGAAAACTTTGCTAAATAGAGGAGCCATGTTGTGATGACTTCCTGACTTTCTCAAGAGAAATGGGCCCAATTTTCAAATTGTTAAATTACAATGTCAAATTTATTTCATGTCTTATTTGATATGTACAACAACTAAAGGCAACATAGTTACTTGAGTGAGCTATAAAATGATACTATGAGGTTGGAAAATACATAATACTGTCCCGTTAAGTATAAATGAATTACCTCACATTGTGTTTAAGGCAGATTGAAAAAAAATAAAATAAGATAGCTGGGTTACTAAAGATTATGATCAGGGAAAAGAGTCTGGACATCCATATTTTCCATATCTTTTTCAAAGTAGGAACCAGGGGAAGATGTTTGTCGTTTTGATGCATTTGTGCTGCGACTCGGCGCAGAGTCATAGATTAACTGTCCAATCATTCAGGAGATGTCGTTTCATAAGAGCACAGGCTCTTAGGCTCATGTTCAGGAGTGGCTTACCAGTCAGCTCTTCTTCTTTCTTTTTTTTTCTTTTCATTCACATCCCTCCTCACTCTCTGTCCCGTACACTGTGCATGCAGCCACACATCTCAGGAGAAACGTTACCTCTTGATCATCACAAGTCAACAGACTGAGGAGCCAGAAGCTTCTGAGTGGTGACTGAGTGCCCTGACCGCATTGACCCGGATCCACGCTAACACACACTGGGAGTGTGTGATCAGCTGCATAGCAGCAGCAGCAGCACAAAGGGATCGCAGGATGGGAGTATATATGCTCTGCTTGTTTGCTTTTTCTTGAAAGAAGCCTAAAGTGATGAACTTGCGTTTCATGGTCATAGCGTCATGGCACTGAGTCACTTAGAGATGCTGCTTATATGGAGTAGAGGTATCATGGAGTGGATAGGTCAGGATTTTTTTTTTTTTTTTGTAAAATACAATTTTGCATCTAATTTAACAGTGGTGTCCAAAGTGTGGTCCGGGGGCCATTTGTGGAACTTGGAATGATTTGGTTTGGTCCCTGATCACAAGTGAAAAATGGTGAAAAATCTGGCCCACAGAACAGAAAACAACTGATGTCTCTTAATAAGTTAACAGTCTGAAGCCCTATTTATGTTTTGGATCTATACAGATTTTATAAAATATTTATTTTTTGTTGAGCAGGTAAAAATAAATAAATAAAAAA
Source organism: Poecilia formosa (assembly GCF_000485575.1). Taxonomy (NCBI): domain Eukaryota; kingdom Metazoa; phylum Chordata; class Actinopteri; order Cyprinodontiformes; family Poeciliidae; genus Poecilia; species Poecilia formosa. The sequence continues at coordinate 2,286,407 of NW_006799967.1, read as the reverse complement.
AAAGACAGAAAGGGAGATACCCCCAGTAATCTCATTTTTGCATTTTTAACTTAATGGAAACTGTGGTCCAGTAGTTTTAACACTTCATAAACACAGTCTTAACAAGCATTGTTGCTCACTTTCTAGTGCAAATACCTTAGCACACTTGAATTAAGTAACTTACGTGTTACTTTTCAGCAAGATATAGGACCTTGTTTAAGTCAATAATTCATTAATATTGATGAAAAAGTGGAATAATCTGCCAGTGGAACCAATGATACTTTGTCATGGGTTGTTTTGGACCCCAGAGCACCACTGACCTAAAGTGATAATCATCATCCTTCCACCAACCTCTCCTCCATTTCTTTCTGACAGCATCCCTTCTACATTGTTCCTGGACTGAAGAAGAATGCAGCTCATGCCGAAGTCATGCATCATAAATGAACAACCTACAAGCATAGTGCCAGGCTTAATACATACTTCATAGTGCAGAACCAGAACCAGAACCATGCAGAGCCCGGGCCTCGGCCGGGGACTCCGGGAACCGCAGGCAGAGCCACTTACCAGCGAACCTCTCTTGTAGTGACTATACCAAGTGCCTGGCGAGTCTTTGGGCCATTTTGCCATTTTGCTCTGTAAAATATAAGAAGTGTTCAGGGGAGGGAAAGGGACTTAAGAGTCAGGCTTACCAGTTTACCACGTTTGAATTCACTGAACCAGGAACCGGCAGTCTCCTTTACCCAGGATGTGAGCCTTGCCTGGGGGCACGGATCAACAAAAGAAGGCAGAGGAGGGGTGGGGAAGAAAGGTGTTAAAGAGAGGAAACAGATTTGACAGAAATCTCAGCTCCCTCCCACCCCCCGAGGTTTTCAGCTTTTCTTCTTTCTCCTTTTGTTCTCCAGTGATGAATCCTACAGATCTGAAACGCGGCTCAGTGAGATCAAGTAGCCTTGCTGGACTGGAGAGTTTCTACCCACCGCTACGGTACGAACTGCAGCTGGCGGCTAATTGCTGCTGAAATATTCATAAGTACACAGTGATATTAAATGATCGCCTGCCTGCATGGAGTTTTTCTTTTTTTTTTTTACATTAATGTTTATGTTTCTGCTAGGCAGTCTGTGTGGTTCTCTGATGTTACAGCAGTGATTTGTTAAAGTGTTCAAACCACTTGATTTTTTTCTAAAAAGATCAAGTAATTTTTAGTCCGCTGCTGCAAGAACCATGGAGAACAACCTTACGGCAAACTATTCCCTTTTTTGGAAATGCCTCAAGCTCAAATACAAAATGAACAGGAAGCCACAGGTTCTCAACTGGATTTAGGTCAGGACTTTGACTGGGCCATTCTAATATATTTTGGTCTAAACCATTCTCTTGTTACTCTGGCTGTAATTTTAGGGCCGCTCCTGGAAGGCAAACCTCCAATCTGCTCTTCCTGCCAGCATTGCGTTTTCTTTAGCTCCATTCATTCTCCCATCATCTCAGACCAGTTTTCTCTATCCCTGCTGAAAAAAGAAAATCCCCACAGCATGTGCTGCCACTACCATGTTTCACTGTGTATGTGTTCAGTGCGCTATCAGTGAACTCCAGCAAAAAATATTTACCGTTTCCTTTTCAACTTTACCATGGGTTTTGGCCGTTTATCGTTAATCACTTATCGCGATGCGCCTCTTATCCTTATAAGACTTTTCATGCATCGATGCCACGATAAATTCTCCAACATTGTCAGTGTTTGTTAGTTGTAATGGTTTCTCCACTGTTTGCTCAGTGAGAGTGTCAATATATATGAAAACATAATTATTCAGTTGCTGTGTGCATTTTAGTGACACATATCACATGCCGTCATGTGACTGGTGAACTAAAGTAGCGTATTACAAATGTTCCAGAGCAATGTTTGCAGTCACAGCCATAGACTAGCCTAAAAATATGTAATAAGTAGTTCTTATTGATACTTAGTTGTCGCCATAATACAACAAAATAGCGTGATAAAGCTTAACGTCCATATTGGCCACCTTTACTTTACATTTAAGGGTGATCTCCTTTAGCAGCCACAACTTTATCCCTGACCTACTTTGTGTGCTCCTTGGTTTATCCACTAATACTCTCAAACAAACCTTGGCAGAACAGCTGCCAAGCAACACTTAAACTTTTCTGGTAAAAATTTCTCAACTATGTGCAACTTGGCCATTCTGTCACACACAATCCTGATGAAATACGCCGACGTTTGCGGTCGGAACGAGACAAAATGCGGAAAAGTTCGACGGACGTGCGAACACTTTTAGCCAGATGCTGATCTCTCCAGCTCAGGTTTTACAGATGGGCACTAACGTCGTTCTGCCAGCGAAATCCACGGCGCGACTCGTAACGGCCTCAGCCGTGACAGTGATGAATTCCTCTATAATTAGTGAGCAAGGTTTGATATGAAACTGTCAGCGGTCACCTAACGCGTCGATGAAGAATCACCTGTCGCTGGAAGACGACGTACATTAAACCCCCGCTGCCTTGAAGGGCAACCTTCGCTCGTTTTCAGAGCAAAGTTTCAACTTCCTCCCTCTCAGCATCTCTAGTGTTGCTTTTTTTTTTTTTTTTTTTTTCTTGTGCTCCATCTGGACGGTGTGGGTTAGCGCTCTGATGATAATATGTGGGAGAGTTTTTTTTGGCATCAATGCCAAGACTGACAGCGGGGGCTATTCTCTCCGCCTCAGACACAAACGAGAGAGCGGCCCCATTGCCGGGCGAGGCTATAAAAAGTCCGCTTCATTATTCGGGGTTTAAGCAAACCCCCCTTACCCCTCCCACCGCCCCTCTGAGGCTTGATGAGTGGGATCATTAAAACGGCTGTAGCACTTGTGCTATTACACAACCCTCAAGTTGTCAGAGACGGTGTTCCTCCGCTCCGCCACGCTCCTCTCTCTTCCGCACGCTCATGCATAATGAACCAGAAAGTGTTCTGGCTGTGTTTGTCACCTGCCAGTGCTTTCATATGCCACAGAGTTCTTTCTGCTCCCTGTCAAAGCAGCACTCGGATACATTAAAAAAAAAAAAAAAGCTTTTGGGTGAGGTGGAGAGAATGTTGTCTGCTGTTTGTAAAATATAACTGATGAGTCATCTCCCACATCTCCTTGTCCCGCCACGGCAGGGGAACCGGCGAAGGCTAATTACGTGACTACACGAGTCGCGACTCTCGAGGTGTTCGCGTCACGAATACAGCAGTCAGTCCCACGTGTGAGAGAGGAGGGAATAAAAAAAATGCACGATATTTTCCTCATCTGCTGAGTTTTGCAAACATTTCCTCCTCTGTCGATTCTAACGTGGAAGTTTTCTTCCCGACCTCTGCGTGTGCCGTGTTTTCTTTTGTGTAGATGTGCGTTGCGCGCGCAGCGGCCAGACGTACCCCTTCAGACTTCTTATCCGGGAAGATACAACTCTCTCCACCTGCTGTGAAGTTGCAGTAGACCTTGAAGGAGTCCCGCGAGCAGCCCTGGTTTGGATCAATCCAGTATTCACCTGCAGACAGGAGGCACAGCGGAAGACGTTCAGAGGAGAAAACAGGACATTTGTTGAACGGTGTAAAGCAGTCGATGCCTGTCCTTTTCTCATTCAGATCAACCTGACGTCTTAGAATTACATATACAGCTCTGGAAAAAATGAAGAGGCAACTTAAAATGATTAGTTTCTCTGATTTTACTTTGTATAGGTATATATTTGAGTAAAACAATACTAATGTTTTAACTGAGGAAGAGTTCAGAAATCAGTACTTGGTGGAATAACCAGGAGGTTTTCAATGGGGTTCAGTGCAGTGGGCTCTTCGTTTTTTTCCAGAGCTGTAAATGTCAAATCCGTTACACAATTAATCCTTATTTAGAGGGGAAAGTGTAAAAAACTGCAACGGGAGAGCTTTGTGTTTGTAATCTGTTTGGCTAAGATGAAGCAACAGGGTAAAGGAACAGTCATTTCATATTCTTGTAACACAGTCAATGTTGGAATCAGACCCAGACTGAAAGGTCTTCCAGAACCCTCCTCTGTTGTTGACGTTCATGGTAAAGACGTGAACATACAGCTTTAGGAATTTAGCAAAATTATTAATATTCACCTTTGTGAGCAAAATTAGGCAATATTTTGAAGAGCGAAAAACTGGTCTTGTGTTATGTTCTATTTATAAACCGGGGCAGCGGGAAGTAATGGACTGTAAGTTAAAAGTTTATGACACTTAGATAATATGAACTTAAAATTTTATGGCATTTATTCAGCAAACGATAAAGGTGACACTAAAAAAAGTATTTAAAAAAAGTCCAATGTTAGTTTGGCAGCAGATCAGTCGCCGCATAAAGTCGGCAACGGACACGTACGCCGCTCCAAATAAAATCTTCGATCAGCGAAAAAGGCTACCTGGCACCCCAGTAACAGAGTAGTGCTATTCTGCTGCTAAAGAGCTCACAGTAATTCTATTTAAAGCTACAAAATACCAGGAAAACATGGAGTTGTTGAGCTGTTACTGAATACTGAATACTTTTCCTTCATCACAACGTCACAGCCACTACAAACACACATTTGTTGTGGACTGTGAGGGCAGGAAACGTCCATCCAACAGGCTAAAACATATTATGGCATATATAGCATCCTAACAAATATTGCATTCAAGGAGTCCTCAGTTGCATTTATTTCTCATTTCAGACACTGAAATTTAGCGGCGCTCCAAAAACTGTGGAAAAATTATATGAACAACAAAAGTATGCATGTTTTTTTTCCCAGGATTATGATGAACACAATGATTTCTCATGACTATGAGACACGTGAATAATAAAAAAAAGCCAGCATTAATTAGAAAGTGATTCTATATGTATTATATAAACTGCAAGAAGTGCAGCAGATTGCACCATTTTAATTTTTAGGTGTATTTTCCCATTGACTAAATCAACAGAAATTAATAGTTAGATTTTTCCTTAAAAAAATCAGCATACTTCTATATATGTTTGAGCAAAAGAAAACTTATTTTCAGTTGTTTTTGAACATGTATACCAGGGGATCCAGTAATTACAGAGGACACTGTGTTTGTGTTTTACCTTCCTGTCAACAGAGGAGTTTAAGGGACTTAAATATTGTGCATACATATTTTCTCTTAACATCCTAGGCTGCAACTGTCTTGTCTGGAGATTAATTAAGCAAATAAATAAAGGAGCACCTTAGCTAGCGGCGTCCACGGGGCCTTCAGGAAAAGATGTCCTGCATGTTTTAGACGTCTCCCTGCTACACCCGATTTAAGTGGCAGAATTTTCCTTTTTCTCAGTTTATCATCAGGTTGTGCCGAAGCCTGGCAGTGACTCATTCATTAAAAATCTGTTGTGCTGAACCAGACTGGCTCCCTCAAGGACAGGACGGCATTTGGACACGATTCACTTGTTCTAAGCAGAAGCTGCTCTAAATAAGTTGGACAATTGGATAAATCTTTTTAATATACTATCTAGAACTTATCTTCCTTAAGGCCAAAATTGAAAAGGTTGTAAAAATACAATTAAAAAAGTAACTAGAAAGTGTAAAGCTATTTTTCTTTTTCTAAGAAATCCAGTGGTTTGAATTTTAAAGATTTGAACAAAAATTAGCAAGAAAGAACTAAATTCAGTTTGGTTGCATAATAGCTTTTATCCAAATCAGCCTTAAGTGAAATTTATGTAAACACAGCAATGGTAATTAAGAATTTATTCAGATGTAAATATTGAGCTGGGTAATCATGTAATTCAGTTCAGGGCTTCTGGCTGCTACGTTTTCTCCAAAATCAACTCAAGAGTAAAAACTCTGATATATTGTGTGTTTCAATGTTTGTGTTCTTTTTTTCTTCTCCAATTTCTGTCAGATTTTTTCTTTTCTCAAAAGAAAATCATCGAGGCATTTAGAGCGCATGGAAACATGAGACATCGGTATCCGTAACGGAACTCGACGTCCCGTTTGCCCGCGCTCTGCTGTCATAAACATTTCTCTTTCGCCGCTGCATCACTGATGATTCGAGAGCGAGATATGAACAGAGCGGAGCAGAAGGGCCCTGCGTATGAAACGGAACATCACACGAACCATCGGGGAAATCAGGGTGGCACAGCTGCAGATCCTTGCAGGTGCGAGCCGGGTTGTTCTGCGTGCCCAGCGGATGCTTCATCTGCTCGATCTCCAGCTTCAGCGAGTTGAGCGACCCGAAGATCTCCTCCATGCCGTCGTCGTAGTCCTTGTAGTTGGCGTCCATGGCGGCATCGTCCACCATCTGGCTGGCGTCGATGTTCCTACGTGTTCTGCCCTTAATGGGATTGACGATGGGGAGCGGGTGGATGACGTCACCGGGAGGGCCCTGTTGGGGACAGATGGACAGACACAAACTGTTGAGACGCTAAGAAGGTATCGGTAAGCACTGGGACAGAATAACGATCCTGTTGGATTACTCACAGGTGGGCCAGGAGGACCAGGGGTTCCTGTCTCTCCTTTTGGACCTGTTTGACCCTGAAAGGAAGAAAAATAAACCGATTATTCGTTACACAGGCTTGTTGTCACCTCCACAACATTCAGGTTTCTGTAAATCACTTACAGATGACCCTTTGGCTCCTTTGGGACCTGGTGGACCCTAAAGACACCAATAACATCAAGCAATCAATACCGGCCAAGAAAGGACAGCGGCTGCTATCAGGCTAATGTGAAGAATATAGACTTACAGGTAAGCCGGGAGGTCCAACTGGACCGAGGGGACCTGTAGGACCGGCGATACCCTAACCGAGAGAAGACGACATGTAAATCCCCAGGCAATTCTCTGAATTATACAGAACAAACAAGTTCAAGATAAAACCAAAGGAGGCTGCCTGCTAATTTAGCTGAACTAAAATCTTTCCCGAAGTATGGGAAAGACTGTCGGGAGCGCTCAGAGAGGTTGGCGATTGCTAACATAGCGTTGGGCCCTCTGGGCCGTGTCGCTTACGTTGTCTCCTTTGGGACCGGACGATCCTGAAGGGCCGGGAAGACCTCTGTCACCCTTTTCGCCCTGTTCACCTGGAGGTCCAATCAGACCAATGAGACCCGGATGGCCCTGCGGACAAAAAAAACAGTCAATAATACATCAGTCTGAGCGTAAATACATCTATCTGACAGAGCCTCTAAACATAAGGTTGCCAAATTGACGACCAGAGGCAAAGAAATCTCATAAGTTATTGAGTTTGGTCGTTAGTTTTAATGTTACGCCGGTGCTCTGAATTATTTAGGTTGCTTTAATGGGTGGTGGAGGTATTTACTTTCTCTCCTTTAACACCAGTGTCTCCTTTCAAACCAGGCAAACCAGGAGGGCCCTGTGAAGAGAACAAGAGTCACTCGGATCAGACCAACACTGATTTTTTTTGCTTACTATTTGTAAGCAAATAGTAAAGCCGGGGCCGGTGCATTTACTCACCATAGGTCCAGGAGGTCCGTCTGGGCCTGGAGAGCCCGGCAGTCCTTGCTCGCCCTTCAAACAAACATCAGTTATTCAGGATTTTCAGAGACTACCTCCAGACAGTGTGAATCGTTTATATTTTGCTGTTAGCCAGAACTTTCTTTGCATAAATGTTGCATTTTTTTTCCAAAACAAATACCAAAACAAGAGAAGTCAGGCTGTACTTACAACTGCGCCGGGGATGCCCCTGAGTCCTTCAGAACCGGGCTTTCCAGGTGATCCTTGAGGGCCCACAGGGCCTGTTTTTCCTTGGGGACCTTCAATGCCTGGTTCTCCCTTTTAAGGTTATAGATTGCATTTTTATTCGTATGAAATATATTCACAAAGTGGAAAACATAAAATATAGAGAACTTTTACGTATTCCATGAGTTACCTTGGCTCCTTTCTCTCCTTGTCTTCCCTCAGGCCCCGGTGCTCCAGGAGGCCCCTGTTTCAATAAATTATTGACAGAGATTATTGAAGCATAATGCAAACACAGAGCATAAGAGTCTAGAATCTGATTTAAAAAAAGTTTTTGTATCAAAACAAGACGGAAAGACCTCCAGGTTCTACTTACTCTCTTTCCGGGTGGTCCAGAAGGACCAGACTCTCCGGTGGGTCCAGGTGAACCCTGGTTTGAAAAGAAAATGCAGCCATCAACTATTAATACTTTTCAGCAACGACAAAGCAGTAATAACCCCTTACAAGTAACCAAAGCACTCACAGGTTGACCGGCCTCTCCGTCGTCTCCCTTATCACCAGCTGGGCCATCTAATCCCTGAATTACATACAAACAGAACCTCAGTCAAAAAACATGTTTTATTTTTAAGCAATGTAAACACCGGAGCTTAGAGGCAATCAGTCATGTGTATATTTACAGCTGGACCGGGCTCTCCAGGTGGTCCAGGGTCTCCAGGGAAGCCACTCGGACCCTAAGAATTAGATAGAAAATAAACACCACTCGTCATTTTGGACTTGTAATTTTAAATTTAGCACAGTAAATATCACCTGGGCAACCATTGTTACAGTGTCAAAAGTGTTTTTGTGCAGCTCAAGGCGGATGAGAACTCACAGGGCTGCCCTTAGGGCCATCATCTCCAGGTGGACCTTTAGGGCCAGGAGGTCCCGCAGCACCAGCTGGACCAGCCTCTCCCTTCTCTCCACGCTCTCCTCTTGGACCCTAGGGTAAAAAGACATATACATGTATATTTCAATAAGCTCTTTGGTGTAAAATTTCCACCTTTCCCAAACAAAGAGTACACCTTAGATCATTTGGCTCAAATAAGAAGAGACGGATTTACTCACCGGCGGACCAACTTCCCCCTGAAGACCTGGCTCTCCCGTCTCGCCGGCATCTCCCTGAGAGAGGAGGATGGACAAACACAGACATTATCATCCGAGGTATCCACTGCGGATCAACAAATGCCCTGACTGTTCCTGTGCCCTTGTCACCTGAATGAGAACAGAAAGACGCGACTCGGGAGATTTCAATCCATCAAGTGTGAGGAGATGGTTGGAGGATGGAGCCTGCTGACCTCACTGTTCTCCCCAAAGCCTGTCCATATATCTTGTCCTTCCTCCTATTACCCCCCCTACTGAATAGTTGCCCTGTTGACTCACCTGCACGCGTGACAGTGTCGTTATTCACTGTCACGTAGAGCTACTGCCCTCCCAGCTGGGGCTTAACGGATAAAGTCTGCTGCACTTGTTTTGTGGAGAAAATATTATCCCATGTCATGTTCGGAAGGCAAGGAGCAAATCGAGCCGCGCGGTTCCGCAGCGGCAGGGTCGATGTGTCGCCATCAGCACATCCGGATTCCCTCAGGCGTGAACGGCTCAGTGTTTTTTTGTTTTTTGGGGTTTTTTGGGGGGGGCGCGTCGGCAAGGATTTTGTAAAATAAGCGTCGAGCTGTCTTTCAAAACCTCTCATGCTGTTGTCAAAAAATCCAAACTAAGCATGATTTGAACCTTAAAGTTTTAGCAAAACATGCTGTTTTTGTTTTTTCTTTATAAATGCAACCCTGCTTGCATCCACCAGTGGTGTTTTTGGCTAAATCTGCTGACAAGAGGGGGAAAAAAAGAAAATCAAGACAGCTGCTCATCACAGATACACGAGGGATTGTGTTTACAGGAGGAAAAAAAAGGGGGGGAAAAATGGCCTGACTTTTTGTTGCCTGCCTACTTTGTGCGCCGGCCAATAAAATGCCATTTCAGCTGAAGGGCGATTAGCCAAGAAGAGCAGTGTGTGGGTTCGTGCAGAAGGAGGAGAAGCTATTCAGACGGGGATTATGAAGCAGCAAAAGGTGATTCTATTGACTGAAGGAGATAAAACAAATCACATCATCACTACGGACGCAGAACGATGAGCTCAGCAGCCACGCAGCTGCCAAAATGGGCCTCCTTGTAATGAAATAGCAGCAACAAATAAGAAGTCTATCTGAGAGTGGCTTTTAATGAAGTATTGGCCTGCATACGTAGAATTCTCCTTCACTGGATTTGGTAGCGAAAATTGGCAGATGCGGTTTTAAAGTAAATGCAAATGTTTCAACGTTAATGCTTTCAGATTGCTCCCACTCTGACTTTTTTATTCTACTGGCAAATAAAACCATTAGAAACAATTCCACCAATCATAGTCACACCCCTCCAGATCCATCTCAACCCATCTCTTCAGACAGTTTACATCCATAGGGTTCAAAGAACTAAATGTGAATCCGCATTTAAGTCTCATAACAGTGCTGTATCAATCACTGTAAGGTGGATAAAACAGAGTAAAAAAAACTACAGTGTTGTACCCTTCAAGTGGGCGGAACGGTCAGCAGCAGGAACATGCAGACACACAAAGCCATCATACAATTTGCATTTGCTATAAAGCTCCCCTCCATTTGTTAAGGCGGCATCCCAGGAACTATTTTAAAACTTAAACCTCATTGTGAACTCTTTAAATAGGCGTACAGAGTCAGCATTTAGCAGAGAAAGCAAAAAAAGTAACTCGACCGAACTCAGAATCTGATCCATAAAACAGGAACATCCTCCAATAAGTTACCCAGGCGCAGTGTCTGCAAAAGGTGAGCTGTTAGCTTAGAGGCGTTTTTTAAGGGTAGCATAGTTTTATGTTAGTATTCTTGTTTTTACATGTTTTATGGTTTAAGTTATGTTGGACTGTTAGAGTGAAAAAAAAGCTGCTACAGCTTTTTTTTCTGCCACGTAGTCAATATGTTAAAAAAAAAGCCTGGGAAGCTAGCTGTTAGAGTAAGCTAGGCTAGCTGTGCTAATTCCTAATAAATGCTGGTAAAAACAGCTTAAAAATATCACCTTCATATATTTTTGACATTAAAACTATAAATGCCTCCTTTATTGAGTGGTTTTATGCAACTTATCTCAATTTTTTACATAAAATGTTGCCTCTACTAATAAATAGTGAATTACTATTAGCTGCTACCATGTAATCTGTTTGCTAGAGCTGCAATTTACACACCAATAGTTTTAGAAGCAGCCATTACGTTCTTAAATCTGGGCTTATTGTTTCTTCTTTTATAGATTTTAACAATTTTGCTAACCACGTAGCGAGGCAGCGTAACATCTTGCTTAGCTAGCCCATTTTAGCATTAAAGATAGCAATTACAGTTAATATGTGGATTTCTTTTTACTTTCAGTTGTGCGTCATTCATTTCATATCCGGAAATTGTTTCGAGATATTAGTGAATAAAACCAGGTGAGAAGTTTTACCTTTTCTCCAACAGCACCAGGGTTTCCAACACCACCAGGGGGTCCCTGAGGACCGTCGGCTCCAGGGGCACCTGAAGGACCCCTGGGACCGGGAGGACCGGGTGGACCCTGTAGTAGACAATAAAAGCCATTTTGATTTGTGAATGAGTTTTGGCTGGATGCTTCTTTCCATGCTATCACAGTCTCAGTGCCCATCTCACCATTTGACCGACGTCTCCCGTTTCACCTTTCTCACCAGGTGGACCAGGCAAGCCCTGGAGAATTAGAAGAAGGTTGAAATGTTGTCTGTTCTTGATTTATTTGATTGTTCAGAATACTTGAGATGATATTGCGGTGCACACCTGCAGCCCAACTGGGCCTGGAGGTCCTGGGAAACCTCTCGACCCTTCATCTCCCTTCTGGCCGAACATACCCTGCTGACCTCTGGGTCCTGGCTCTCCATCTGCACCCTGCAAAAAACAAGAGGTTATGAGGTGAGCCATGTCGTAGAGTTGCTAAACCAAGAAGTAAAGATACACAAAGCAGGCACTTACAGCAGGACCTGGTGCTCCGACAGGGCCTTGAGGGCCCGTAGGACCTGGAGGACCCTGAAGAGGAGCACATCAATAGAAGTCTTGTGTTATTTTTCTTAACATGAAGTGCGTGTATTCACTAGAATACTAAATACTCATCAAAATCTGAAGACGTAAAATGGTTGATAAAAAAAACTAAAAAAAACTTACATGTTCTCCTTTGTCACCTTTGCTCCCTTTCTGTCCTGGTTCTCCAATCTCTCCCTGTGAAACAGAACCATCAAAGTGAAACACAATCCTCAGCTAAGGATACATCATGCACATTATGCTTATGCATCACCTGATCGGACATTTCCCATAACAGAAAACCAGATATGGGAAACTGACAAAACCAACAGAAATTTTATGCAGCCCTCTTTTTTCTGATAATTTACACCTAAAGGAGGGGGCAAAGGGGGGCTTATATTGAGTCACTCGCAAACTATCGAGCAAAGAAAAACAAGATAATTGCTTCCATTAGAAAACCCACTGAAAGATACAAAATAAAGCCGTTTGTACCTTTGCACCCTTTCAAAACCTTTTCTACGCTGTGGGTGTTTGGACGTGTATTCCTAATAGCTATCGGTGCTGAAGGCAATTATGGGGTTAGCCAGACAATGCAGTTTTTTTTTGTCTCATGAAAAAGCTCTTAAATCAGTCAAATCTCCACGGCATTAAAGTGTCTGAACGCGTGTAAAATGTTAGCTAGTAATATCTCGTAAATCCCACACAGCAAATGCTCCCGGCGTTGTCTCTGTCCGTCCACTCTCTGCAGGGACCGCCGAAGGGCCCCGCAAGAACCGAGGAGCTCACCGGCAGGATGAGAGATTATCCTTTGACTTTCTGCTGCTGCTCATCTTCCCGCATAAGGAGTTGCTCTCACCTCTGAATGCTAAAGAGTCACCGTGACACGTTGTGTCACTGCCTCTAAATTCAGCGCCTATCGCCGCTTTGTTTGTGCGCCGCAGCAACAAGGCTGGCTAGACGATTAAAGATCTGCAAATCAATGCAAACTCTGTAAAACAAATTTCCCTTGGAGCGTTTGGATCAGAGGGAAAGGGATGAAAAGAAATATGATTTATATCCCAGCTTTGGTGTCTGGGCTACATATATTTCTGTTTATAGCACAGTACATGTTTACATTGTTGGCAATGTAAGTTACGTGAATCTTCAGCTTTTGAATGAGTGTGTCTGAGTAATCTTTTCAACCATCTGGCTCAAACTGTTCTTTGTTCATGAACCACTCAGAAACAAGCAAGACTCAAACTAGTGTCAACACACTGGACCAAAAATGACTATAAAAGGACAATTTAAAGCTCAGGTGAAATTTCTAACTGTTTACCAGGACAGAACCAAAGTCTTCAGGAAAGTTTTTTGGCCAAGAAGAAAACCCCTCATAGTGATGAAAAGAACAACTTTTGTAGGAGTCGATGTTTTCAAGCTCTCATTCACTGATCCAGTCTATGAAGTTGGTACAGTAATGTACATGGAGGTCTACCTCTAACCTCTCCACCTGCACTGGAAAAAAAATGAAGAGACCACTGCACTGAAAACCTCCTGGTTATTCCACCAAATATTGATTTCTGAACTCTTTCTGAGTCAAAACATTACTATTGATTTATTTGCATTATTTATCATTTTCTGCAAATTAATACAAAATTTTTGCTTGGAATTTCAGAGACATGTTGTCAGTAGTTCATAGAGTAAAAGGACAATGTTTATTTTACTCAAACATCTACCTGTAAGGAGTAAAATCAGAAAACTGATCATTTGGCAGTGATCTCTAACTTTTTTCCAGAGCTTTAATGATTGAAGCTTGGACATAGATAAGTGTGTTAAGAGGTTATCCATCAACAAACACACATCAAACAAAAAGGACTGAAATGCATAAAGGTGGCAAATATTAAGCTTCTAGAATGGTCCTGACTTCTAATTTTATTTAAATTTATTAAAACCAAACATCAGATTTAGTGGTTTAAGCTTTTTGTTGCAATTTTTTCCTTTCAGACAGAACGGAAATCGAGCCATATAAAGCAATTGACCTTGTCTCCATCCTCTCCGGGTGGCCCCGGTGGCCCTCCAGGTCCTGGTAGTCCCACAGGTCCCTGAATACCGTCTCTTCCGGCTGGGCCCTGAGGACCTTTTTCTCCCTGGAGTTATTTCATAAAGGCACAGTCAGAAAGGCACAGCAGTACATCTAGCACACCGCGGCTATTTCTGTAACACGAGCCCCTTACCGGTCCACCTTTCTCTCCAGCAGGGCCTGGTGGTCCCTGTGGGCCAGAACGTCCAGGCGGGCCTGTAGGTCCGGCTGGGCCGGCCGGACCCCGCTCGCCAGGAGAACCCTTTGGCAAACAAAACACACCAAAGTTAGTCACCAAAATAATAAAGCGGGATCAAAACTATCATCACTCATATGTAAGTAACATATTTGACATATATCATTATATATTCTATAAATTGAAAATTTCAGGATACCAACTTTAGCATGAAGGCTCTCCTCAGAGATACATCTGAGCTAATGAAAGGTTAGCATGTAGATGCAGTGAAATATACTCACAGCAGGTCCAGGTGGGCCTTGAGGACCCTCATTCCCTTTCAGACCATGAGCCCCCTGCAGAGCAAAATTAAACAAAGGCTTGAGAAAAACACACACACACACACACACGCATCTGTCGAGAAAGCATCCTGCCTCATAAACTCCCTATCTTTAAACTGGCACAGCATGAGGTAGAAAACCTCCTGCAGTCCCCAAAGCAGCCGTTCAGCAGATGGAGAAAACAGTTTTTTACCAATACAGCAGCAAATCTGCTTCGTCGTCGCAGAGAGAGGCGGTGTGTGTACCGCATAATTCAGCATGTCACGACGATGGGGACTGAATTGATATTACGAATGATTTCTTTGCAGTGAGAAAGTGTAATAAACGTTCTCATAGAATGGGGAAGAGGGGGGAAAGAACAACCTAAAGTTAAATAAACAACCTGTTCCCGTTTTGGAGCCCACTCAGAGCTACTTGACTTTAACACATTGCTACAGCAGTTTAATAGCTTATAGCCTCAGACTATTATGAAATAGACATGGAGCGAGAAATATTGATTTTGTTGGAAGGTATATTTGAATGCTGAGCAGAGAGAGACGACTTACCACAGGGCCTGGCAGACCTCTCTCTCCAGGGAAGCCTCTTTGTCCGGGAGGGCCGTCTTTACCAGTTGGGCCCGCAGGACCGGGGTCACCCTGTGGTTAGTTTGAATAAATAACGTCCTGAATCAAATAGTCAACAGATGCGGGAAGTGCGACTAGTGGTCCAGAGTCCAAAGTTTCACCTTAGCTCCTTCTTTCCCTGCAGCTCCGGGCAGACCGTGCTCACCAGGTGGACCTGGGGGTCCCGGATGACCTCGATCTCCCATTGGTCCAGTCTCACCTGTTGGTCCCTGCAGGAAAAATAATAAAATGGCTTGTCTAATCCGATTGTAACAGAGAAGCTACTGAAGCTCAGATTGCTAAATAAGCTAGCGGTGGTTCCAATAAAATGAACACAGGATACAGGGCATTGCTGTTTGTAGTAATGGGGCTTCATAGCTGCAGACCGGTGTAGGTGCAAAGTCATTATGTTAGGCCTAATGTGTGTACTCGGTGAGGAATGATGACGGAAAATGACGCTTTCGCTTCTTAAATCCTAAAGGAGAAATTGAGCATTTACTGAGTAGGAGGGCAACTCCTCCTTAAAGCATCGGTGTTCCTCCATTATCGTCGATGTTCTCAGCTGGCATTAGCAGAACTGCTTGGAGGGTAAGTCTGCTAAGGAGTCATGCATAATGGATGAAGAGCCCAAAGCTAATATAGAAAGAAAAACAGCACCCGAGGTACGGCTCTCGCAACAATAAATCAGCTGTTGCCGGACCGGCTGAAAGCGTTCCTAGCTGTTCCCGTTGCTTTGATGCGAGCGCGTTTCAGAAAGTACACTAACAAGAGTGCAACATCTAAACACGTGACTGGTACGTTTTTGGCACGGACACTGCTTTCTGGGTGAATGGAGAAGAAAAATAAAGCAAGGAGCGTACCTGAGGTCCAACCACACCTGGAGGACCAGGAGGGCCTGTCTTGCCTTGGAATCCCTGGATGTGACAGAAGAAACCAAAACTCAGTCCATCACCGAACAGTCTGGCGACTACAAACGAGCTCAGCGATCAAACAGCTTTACTTACAGTCTCTCCTCTCTGTCCAGGATGTCCAGGCAGTCCATCTTTCCCTGGGGGTCCC
Organism: Poecilia formosa; assembly: GCF_000485575.1. Taxonomy (NCBI): domain Eukaryota; kingdom Metazoa; phylum Chordata; class Actinopteri; order Cyprinodontiformes; family Poeciliidae; genus Poecilia; species Poecilia formosa. The sequence continues at coordinate 2,270,456 of NW_006799967.1, read as the reverse complement.
TGACAAATTCACACAAATCCACAAATTCAAAGTAAACGTACTTAAAAAAAACAACAACAAAAAAACATGGCTTTCTAAAGATCATCTGACTCACAGGAGGACCCTTTGGTCCTGGAAAACCTGTTGGTCCCTGAGGCCCTGGCAAACCCTAAAAAAAAAGAAAGAAAAAGAAAAATACATAACTGCCAGTCAGAAATCATTGATCTCTCTCAGAATAGCAGATTCCTTTCAAACAACCCGACTTTTGATAAGAGAATAATGCTACATACCCTCTCTCCAGGAGGTCCTGGTGGGCCGTCATTTCCTGAGTTACCCTGAGGAAACAAAGCATAGGGGTCAGCTGTGAAAAAAACAAAAAAACGACACACACACACACACACACACACACACACACACACACACACACACACACACACACACACTCGCCAAAAGAACCCATAAGATGAGAGCGAAATATTTCACAGACTTTTGGTCCAGCTTTCCCCGTCGGTCCCCTCGGCCCTCTCTCTCCTCGCGGCCCCTGACGGAAACAAAGACATGATCAGAATCACAGAGAGGGCTCCGCCAGAGATACAGATGACCTGGAAACGCTGAGATTAATTAATGTTTCGACTTGGCTCCCCCTCAAGAATAGCCACGTCGAGGGCCCCCACTCCCCCTCCTCCTGCTTTTACCGAGGTGCCAAGTTTGCCATCTGTAGATAAGCTGAAGTGTGCTGAGTAAGACTAACCGTTGGTCCTCTCTGTCCGCGTGGGCCTGGCTTTCCTCCTGTGCCCTGTGGATGTTAAGAACACGCAGTGATCAAAGGAGTGGCAACTCGCATCATTAAAGGGAGATTGGGCTGCATGCTCAACATGAATTAATCTAAAGGCCAGGAGAGGATCATATCTGCAGACGGAGCTCAACAGAATCAGGCCGTCGCTCTGCTCTGAGAACAGCTTTTACGTCTCGTCCAGGCCTGTGTGCGCTTTTATGTCATCGTTAATTCTTCTAATCACCAACATTTGAGCCGTTAGCGCTATAGAAAATAACTTTTTTTTTTTACAATTTAACAGTCATATCACAGGGCCCAAATTAAAACGGGCTCGTTTAACTTTAATGAGAAAACAAGCGCATCTTTTGAGTGGTATTAAGCCTTTAAGCTTTTCTTTTCTTCCTTTTCAGCTCAGTCCCATAAACTTTCCCCGACTGTCCTGCAAAGATGAGAAGCTTTATGCGCCCCGCTCCAGCCAGTCGCGGTGACAAACTGTTACTCTTCCAGGCGAGCTAATGGCCCGTCGCTAACACACGCAGAGTGCGTGAAACATTGCTCAAAGTGCCGTCGGGTGATAAACAATGTTTTTGCTGGTTTGAAATGAGTTGTGTAAAAGGTGCTTTCTTCCTCTGCTTGGTCAAATCTGTTTTGGAGCCACGCAGCCTCCGCTGGGGTTGATCAATCTCGATCCGGGTCCGTGTTCCAACACTCAGTCGGGCTAATGTAAATAAAAAATGCTCTGTGCGACGTACCCGGGAGCCTTTCTCTCCGTTGGCGCCCGGGAAGCCTTGGAAGCCCTGAGATCCCTGTGTGGCAGAAAAGAGAGCAATTAGTCACCTGAGAGAGAAAAGATATGCACTTCTTCCTTATTTATTTCACTCCCTGGAATACTCCCAGCCCGTTGTAGCTAGTGGGAGAGGGCGCTGCGGTGTTTTATTGTTATCGCATAAGCAGCAGAGGGCTGACAGGGATTGCTTATTCACATCTTCATCTCTTTGATCAGGAAGCTTCAAGCACGTCCACTTTTCCGACTCAGGCTTTGCTACAACAAGCTTAATGCTTGAAGTAGCTGATGGTAGAAAAAAAAAAAACAGCTTCGAAAGCATACAAAGACATGGAAATAGAAACGCAGCATTATGACAGTACAGACAGGCAAAGTGTGTAATGTCTCAGAGCTCCAGTTAAGTTCAATTTTATTCATGGTAACTTTAGATTTTGAACAACTTTTATTCAACCAAGAAAGGGAATTCGACAAAGATCTCTCAAAAGATAGCAACCAAAGTAAAAGGTTTTGAAAAATTTACATTAAAAAACAATATTATGTAAAACATTAATTATGCCCTTCTTACTAACCAATGAAAACATTTGTATTGGCATTATCCTTTTTTTATTTGCTAACCAGCTTTCTGGACAGGTGATTGCCAAGTCCTTGAGGATACTGGACCTCCTAGCTTAATCTTTACCATTACCTCTTTCAGTTTGATCAAACATGTTGGTAAAATTATTATCTTAAACCTTAACTTGCCAGAGACTATCACTGAGTAATGCTTTTGGTTAGCAATATGCTGAGCACTTGCCTTTGGTCCTTGTCTTCCTGGGTAGCCTGGCAATCCGGGAACTCCGAGTTTACCCTGTTGACAAAAACACATTTCGATAAAATGCTTGTGATTTGCCTAAGAGAGAACCTTTGCTAAACTCAAAGTTGCAATATGACGACGAAATTTAACATTCAACATAAACAAAGATAATCAGTTGTCAGATTTCAGCAGCAGAGAGGTTGGACTAAACACCTGATACGTGTTGGTGGTGTACTGTTTGTGATGCTCTACATATATTTCTACCTTTTTAATGTGCAAGGCATGAAAATCTGTATTATGGCAGACACCTATTATTTTGCTGATCAAACAAACTGGCATATTTCCTTCAAACTTTTTTTTATTATTCTTCTCAAAGACATTCACAGTGAAAAAGGGAATCTATTCCTGGTTTGCTAATGTGCTAGCTTTAGCCTAGCAGTTTAGCAAACTGCTTCTTGTAAAAAATATCTTTAGCAAGAGTGTCTATAAGTCTATTGCAGACTCATGCAGTACGTATTGAGTCAGACTTTGAACTATATTACAGCTGTCCAATGTAGGGACTATATAATTTACTATACTTTTGTAAAGCCCATCAAAGGTTTAATGTCTTGATGTTGAAAAATGCTTAATTTTGTATAACTCAGATCAATTAAAGCTAACTTGACATGTTACATTCTTTATTTTTTTTGTATCTAAAAAAAAATGCAATACAAATGAAAACTTTTGTCATTTGTTTCTATATTATTCTTCTCATGTTAGATGCAAAATGTAAAAATAAAACTCAAGTAGTTACACGCTCCACCAGGCGAATTGCATGTAAATCTGTTGTCTCCAGCTTAATGTTTTATTTTTGCAGGTTCTACAGGCAGCATAACACCACAGCTACATTACGGTTTGACCATTTCTAGTGTCAGACACTGCAGAATAAAAACGTCTGATTGATGGAATCATAACAGTTGGTAACATTTATTTCCATCCCAAGTATATAAACTGCAGCAAACAGATAAAAATAAAAAAAGAAAACATGATTTGCTGCTGAACCCATTTTTCCTTTGTTGAGCTATATTGTTGTGGCGCTTCTCTGTGACTGCCACGGGTGAAGGGCAATAAAAACTGGTGATGCAGTGCAACTGAAAACGCAGCCTTCACCAAGTGACCGCATCATTATTTTATTCTATTACATCCCAATAAATATTTAGACTTTTTTGCTGTTGTTCTCCACTGAGTTCAGTGCAAAAACATCTTATCTCATAACAAAAACAAGACTGAGCAAACCTCCCATTATTTTTAATGTTAATGAACACAAAAATTAAACATGCACAAGCGCCACAGCTCAATAAATACCCGCGCTGTTTACAGCTGAAGCGTCGATTCTAATTATACACAGAAACGGCATCGGCATTATTTAATGCAGACTTAATAAGGAAACTGAAATATTGACCACAGCTCAATAATTTGGTCAAATCAGATTCTGAAAAGAAAAAAGAAAAAAAACATAAAAGAAGCAGCTTCAATACTGTGTGAATCAGTGTCTAAGGCATAAAAATCAAATACATGTGTTCAAGGGATTGTTAAACATTGAGATAATTAAGAATCTTTTTCCAGCGAGCGTCAGAAGACAATAAATCAACTCCTCAGTTCTGTTAAAAAAATGATTAAGTCATCTGGGAGATTTGCCATTGGCTGTGTGAAATATACACAGCAGCCTACTCAGTGTTTAACTGAAGCCTTTAATGCTGGTTGAAGAGCAGCAGCAGTGGGCAAACTGATCCCTGTTCAGATCAGATAATTGGGAGAAAAAAAAAGGTTTCCTCTTAAAGCCTGGCTGCGCCTTAATCTTAGAGCAAACATGACTGAGGATAAGAAAATAAAGATGAATCACTTTTTACTTTCTTTTAGGCAGGCAGTGAGGAATAAGTATGACTCATAGTGAAGAAATATAAATTGGAAAAAAGAAAGAAAAAAAAAAGTGTCTCACCTTCTCACCAGAGGGGCCGAGCGGACCAGGATCTCCAGGGAGCCCTGAGCGACCCTTTGGCCCTTCTGGGCCGTCCTCTCCTCTGGGTCCCGCCGGTCCAAGTTCTCCCTGGACAGCACAGGAGGAACCACAAAGCGTGAATGTTTCTTTCACTACATGGTGCAGAGCTAGCACAAACTAGACGGATTGTAAGTAACTGAAGTTGCTCTATCGGTAACCAAACTACCTACTGCACACATCAGTTCGGATCTTGATTGCAGTTATTTACTACTTTGTGTCGGTATTTAAAATGCAAATCTTGATTCAATCACTAAAGTTTGTGATATAGAAAAAGTTCACAGGGTGTGAATACTTTTCCCAGGCACAGCATTACTGCCACCTTCTGTCTATTAATGGGAATAACATTAATGGACATTAATGTTGTCGTATTGCTATGTGTTGCTAATTTTAATCATTTTACTCACTAGTATATGTGTGTTTTCCTAAAAAAGAATGAGGATGAAAGCCAAATAGAGAACATTTTGTCACACACACGCACACACACACACACACACACACAAAAGAAAATCCTGAGTATGATGAGATGAACACCTATTATACTTTTGAGCCAGTTGTTGTCCTTTGAGTAGTTCAGGTTGGCCCTTTTAACAGGACTGAACACTTGCTTAAAGGATCCAGTTAGATACTGTTCCCGTTGAAAAGTGGTTAGCAATCCTATTACTGCCTCTCGCTGTAAGTGCGCTCCCATTTTAAAAGGACACACACACTAAATGACAGAGTACAAACTGGCACTGACAGCCCGGCGCTGCTTGCCGAGGCCCATTGGTGTGTGAACGGTATCTAGTTAAAGGTCCGTGCAGAGTTGCAAAGCAAGCAGATGCACGCGCACCCCTCAAGCACACATGAAACGGCATCAGGCAAACTGTACTTGACTTACGCTCGCAGGCTCATCAAACAAAACACTTTAAATTGAGCGCTCTCGCGCGCATGCAAACACACACACGCCCCCCCTTTCACACGCCTGCTTCAAACCGAGTCATTTACAGCCTGGCCCATGTGGGCAACGCCAAAGCAGAGGGGGCCTCCTCAAATCTTTGCTTTCATCTGGATCGGGGTAGTCTCCAGAGGAAAACATGGCGGAAGGCCCGTGTCTCTCGTGGGCTTGGAGTGGTGTTTAAAGTGCCATTGATTTCTCCCTCCTTTTTCAGCTGGAGACAGCCCGGTTCAGGGATGGGGGGATTTAATGTTTCAAGTATGGGGCTGCAGTGAGTTATGTTTCTCACTGTGGAAGTCATATTTTCCTGCGGCTTGACAGCATAAATCCCTAATGCACTTCAGAGGAGCTGCTCCGGAGTGAGTGTGTCAAACTTCTTTTTCTCCTACATCGGGGCGGGCGGGCGATGGGTTTAGGACCGACTTGGAAGAGGCGGAGGAGGAATTGAAAACTGCTACACGATTAGAGCTGTCAACATGAACAACACCTCATGTTTTCTCATTACGTTCTCTTCCGCAGCAGTCAGAAAGGCTTTAGGCAACTGGGGAGGGAGGTTGCCGCAGAAGGGGTCACTGTAGGTTAACTTGGACGATGCTAAACTTCAAGCTATTTGAAAAGTTACATTTGCTTTGAGTGACAAATTTACATTGGCCTGCAAAAATATCCACGCCCCTCCGCCACTGTGATATATGTCTTTACCACATGTGTGGCATTGGTGCTCATTTCAACCTGCTCAAGCTCAATCAGGTTGGACAGATAATGTTTTTACAATTAAGGTTTTCCCACAGATTCTCAGTTGTCTGTATATTAATTTGTCCACTCTAATATATGAATTTTGCCACATGTAACATGTTCATTTTCATCCAAGATATTTTAGTACTTACACCCATAAAACTTTTCCTTTAAGTCTGACAAGCTTTCCAGCCTTCAGCAACACATAGGGTCCATTCCCATCAACCCAGTTTTGTCCATTTTAATTAAAATCTAGTTTGCTTGCGTAGAAAGTCTGATTCCTTTGGAGAGGTGTGAATGCTTAAACAAACCCTTATGCAGACCAAAGGAAGCAAACTCTGGTCTGTCTAAAATTCCTGGTCTCGGTTCGATTGAAGTGAACTTTGGCGTGGTTTGAATGCCAAAGTGCAAAAGTGAGTGCCAAGCGGATTGGCTTGTAGATGCCAAGCGGATTGGAGACCTCTCCGAAAACAGGAAGTGGACTATAGTGCAGGGCATTCTGGGTAAATACAACCTAAACAAATGTGAGAGTCTACCACTCGCAGGAGAAATGGCTGACGTTTTTTTTTTTTTTTTTTTTTACCAAAGACAAAGGAGAAATCCTTTGTTCGCTAAAACCTACCACTCTGTCTTTGTGTACATTTTGCAAAATAGGAAGCTGTGCTCAGTGTCTTCTTCTGAGGTTTTCATGTCGTTTCCTTCATGTCGTTTCCTTCTTTACTCCTTTGCCACCACAGGCAAAGGAGTAAACGGGCTTTTCAAAGAGGTTGGATCTTTTGACAGTGCAGTGAGAAAGAGAACTGAAAATGTTGCCATTTTTGTCCCCAATCGAACCGCGTCTGCCGTACAGAAGCACTGTCACACAAAGCATTTAACATGTAGGCTTCTGAATGTAGGTTTCTAGTTTTGGCCTAGTCAGACCAGAGGACCTTCTTCTGCATGTTTCATATGTTCTACATGATGGCAAACTGAAAACAGAACTTTGTATGGGCTTCTTTCCACGATAGAAAGCCCTGCTTGTGGAGAGCAACACTAAGGGCCAAATAGTCCAATCTGCTGTTCACCTGACTACAAAGCCTGTGTGATATAAATGTTTGTCATCTGCACTTGCCCACTAGGGTCACCTAATACTCTCCGGTTAGATTTTTACGTTGACAGTCCCACTAACACCAAACACAGCTTTCAAAGAAAATGATGGGGTTGAATCACGAGCTGAAGAAGTACGAAAAAAAAACAACATTGGTGCTTGTTGTTGTAGAAATACAAGAGCCAGGAGACCTGCTGTTTTCCTATTTGGATAATTAATCTCTCAGGAACTGCAAGGGCAAAAACAAAAAATCAGCATCTCTGTCCTGGTGAAAATACACGTTACACTTTCTTGTCAGTTCTTTTCTACTTTTCCTCATCTGGGTAGATGGAGTCGGGTGTCTATTGTGGCCCAAGAAGTCGCATTGAAATCTGTACATCTCTGAGTAAAACACTACCTTTCAACTGGGCTAAAGACTAGCATGAATTACAGCTGTGATCCCATCGACAGGAAGTGGAATCATCCTGTCAACAGATTCTCCCACCCGAGCTCTAGGTACATTCAGCTCCTCCAGAGTTGCCATTTACCCCGCTGGCTACTTCTCAGATTATTTTATTTAGGGGACAGTGAGACAAACAGAGCTGAATACAGATTCAAATGTTAAAAATTATGTATCCTTTTCCTTCCACTTCAGAATTATTCAATGATTTATTTCATTCAGACACTAAAATACAAATAAAACACAATAATGTAATGTGAGCCAGGTGAGACAGGTGTGAAGACGTTTCCAAGTCAAACCTGAACCTTACCCTGTCGCCCTTTATGCCCATGTCTCCCTTGAAGCCAGGGAAGCCGTCCTCCCCCTAACATGAGAAAAATAAAAACTCACTGTTAGAGATGCAACAGACAAGACTGTAATGAGAAAAAAATATTTTTTATTAGTCAAATATCCTCTACTCCCTCCAGATTAGGCCCGCACACAAACACAGACGTCAAGTCTGACAGAGCAGCAATGAGACGAGAGCCATTGTTGCCATAGAAACACTTGATGGCCCCCCTTTTTTTGTAGCACCAAAATTATGTGTTCTACGATTATCATTAGCAAGCAAAGGCCATCAACCCCAATCATCAGTTTAATCACAATCACCATCATCTCTCTGGTAATGTCAAATTTGACTTGAATAACTGATTTATTTTCGGTCGCCCTCCCGCCTGCCTCCGCTTACCTTTTCACCCTTGGTTCCCTTGAGGCCTCGGACGCCATCAGCTCCCTGTGACACAAGAGAGATCAGACGGACGTTACACGACAATCAGGAAGCAAACGGGACAAGAGGGAGGAAAAAAACGGAGGCACATTCGCTCTGGCAGGTGAAAATATTCACCCACAATGTGATGACAGTTTTTCTAAAATAAGGCTGGCAAGAGCTTCTGAAGTAGCTGACTCACCGTTCTTCTAAAAATCTTCCCCGCAGAGAATAGAAAGTTTCCAGAGCAAACATAAAATAAAATAAAATAAAATCCTTGACCATCCTCCTAGATTTCAGCCAACTAAGACAGGAACTCTTGAGCACAAGCCAAGCGCACAAGCCAAGCTTGTTGAGTTTTCTCAGTGAAAGCTGTGCACTGCCGTCTGTGCTTTCATGACAAGCAGTTCATGATCTGAACCATCATTAATTGCACAAAATAATAATAAAATGCTAATACTAAACAATATCCTAACACATATTATTTGTCCTTTAACAGCCATTAGCTCTATATTGTACTACTCCCAAAATGTACATTTTTAGCGACATTTATAGCGATGAACTTACCTTTACACCTCGAGGTCCTGGATAACCAATGGGGCCTTGAGGTCCGGCAGGGCCCTAAGAAGACCGACATTTGATAAGAACTAGCATCATGCTAACAAAAAATGATCAAACATGGACTAGTATGATGCATCAACCAGTGACAGGAAGTGGCCAATTTTTAGCTTAACTAGCGGAACTGATGACCTGCCAGTCTATTTGGTGAACAAATCATCTGTCAAGGAGCCCTCCGGTTTTTTTTTCTTCAGTTTTTTTTATTTTTTATAATTCCCATAAAATTTATTGCAAGGATGTGTGATTATTTCCAGGTAATGTGATTTAGTTATTTGGGTTTGATTTTGGTTCATAATCAAAGTTCTTAACTTGTCTAGCTAGCAGCAGCGCTAACAAGTTACAATGACGGCATCACTCTGCTCTGAAGCTGTTACTGAGGGAAACAGCCAGACAGCTAGCCATTATCAGCATCAGTGGCGTGTTCAGGTGACCCACGAAAAGTTCAAGAAGCTGTTTTAAAAGAAAAACTTTTTATTTTTTTTAAGTGAGCCAGCTGCTCATTAAAGTTTTATTAAAGGAGCAAGAAAGGCTAAATGAAACACAGCAAAACTGCCCTTCTTATGCACTTTAAGATCTATTTAAATGTTGGCATCATTCTTGAAAGTTAAGTTGCATATTTTCAGTAATTCAGTAATAAATATAAACAGGAAAGACTATATTTACTTGTGTCAATAGCAAAACAATGTTTACAAACACTGCTTTCTCTTTTTCATGCACACAGTGTGGCATCTCTCCTTTTAATATAATTAGTTAATAACTTTTCATTGCAGAGAAACTATAAAAATATTTCGAAGGTTGTTAAATAGACACTGTAACCACCTAAAACTATATAAGCTATTTTACTGTAAACTGGAGAGTGATAATCAGTAGCAAAAGCTGCTAACTGTATCTTCTTGGATGTGGGGAAAAATATCAAAAAAAAAAATCAAATTAGAAATCTCTCAATAAATTAAGACGGAAGAGGAGAAGAAGGAAAAGAAGAAGAAGACGAAGAAGAAGAAGAGCAAGAAGAAGAAGAAGACGAAGGAAAATAAGAAGAAAAAAACAACTCACCATGTGTCCTTTCTCCCCAGTCGGGCCCTCTTTGCCAGGGTGACCCTGTGAATTATTGAGAGGAATATTATAGCATAGCATTTCAGCATAATTACCACCATAAACAGTGCAACATGCCTATAACTGAAAGACTGGGCTGTAAAACTGCTGAAGGGCAAATCTGACTGAGAAACTGGGAAAGTGGACCTTTCAAGGGTCCAGTCTCATTTGGGAATTCATTTTCCATCCTTAATGCGCAGTGTTGCAGATGCACTCACAGCTATTACTGGGCTCTAAAAGCCGAGACCAAAGTCGCTTTGAAACCTCACAATGCGAACGCGCGTACGCTCCGGCCCGTGTGAACTAACACACAACGACGAGTTTGCGGCGACGCCACACAGAACACGCACGAGGAGGTCCAGTAAAAAGACATCTGGAGGAAAATTGATTGGATTCTCGTGAGACAAAGGAGCTTCGCAAAGCCACTGATGCGTTTTTAGCACAGAGACCGAAATGGATACAAAAGAGGAAAGAAATTAGGGGCAGAGAGGAAGCTCTACGGCTGTGGATGTTGTAATTGAAGTTATAGACAACAAATGAATTAAAAGAAAAAAGTCTGAGTGGATGGATGTGTGAGCTATTTCAAATCCGAAACATGAACCTTTGAAGGACTGTGAAGCGACATATCGCATTATGTGAGCTCTTCTCCATTTTGTCTCATCTTTCAACAGACACTCACTTTCTAATTCAAATTTTATTTATTTATTTATTTATTTTTCCTGCCCCTGAAGTTACTTAAACCTCAAAAAGCCTGTCTTGGCCCCCCTCTCTCCTACGGTAGGAGCCACCTGGTGATTTCTGAGAAACATCTGTCATTAGTGCAGGTGTCACTGCTGCCTGGGATGTGAAGGAGGGTGTTTGCATATAAACTACTCTGTGTGGGTGTGATGATCTTCTGTTACAGAGCCAAATGAAAATGTTCTATCATCCATATGCTTCACACTAATAACCATCAAGGTGGTTTACACTGTATATGTTAGAAGCGCTAATGTGGCAAAGCGATATGAAATTACAGAAGTTTGTTTCACAGTGTTTCACATCCATCCATCCATCATTTGTCAGCTTTGCTGCAGTTCTAGTTTGATAGTTTGATATAATCTTGATACAAACTTACCGGAGGGCCGTCAGCTCCCGGCATTCCCGGCAATCCGGGCTTTCCAGTTGGACCCTTGACAAACATCACACACTTAGTCAGTATGTTTTAAAAGCTCATAAAAGTCTGCAGAAATGCAATATGAAGTCCTTACAAAGGCAAACTTCAGAAGTTGAAGTCAATTGAATTTGATGCTGGTTACATAAAATGAGACAATCAGTTGTTTTTTAAAATGAAGATGAAGGAAAGACAATAACTGCACAACTGGGCGTTATCTCTAAAGTAAAAACAAGTACATGGTGGGACATAAAGGTCAATAATTGGTGTAAAGACACACATTTGATAATTTTCAAAATGCACCTTTCTGGTTCAATTCACTTGTGACCTGCACTTATGTCGCTTTTTCAAACTTTTACACATGGAGAACATCTATTTTCCCTCAAGCAACTTTTGTAAAAGGCAGCACATTGAAAAAAAAAAATGTGAAAAGGTCAAAAATTTGAGGGCCTCAAACTATCATTATAGTCTGCTGAACGCAGAATGTAAGACGCACTTAATGAATATTTTGGTCGTCTTCATTAACAGAAATAATGTAAGTAACTCGCTCTATGTGGAGCTTAACTACTCATTTGAAATGGCACCACCCTAAGTCAAACGATGGAAATGCTAAAGTGCTAAGTCAGGTTACTGTACCATTAAAAACAGACGCTTGCTGACATTTAGACCACAATAAACCCCAAAAGAGCCTGTAGCAGCGACGTAGCTGAAAGCCGAGTTTAGAAAAAATTCCTACTTGTTAGCACTACAGCCAGAATATTTTACCAGTCTTACATTAGCAAGAGGAAGTAGAAGCAACTGGATATGCTAATTTGGTGTAATTCATGCTTCAATTTTATTTGGTTTAAGGCTGTGTTGGGGGGAGGAGACATTCACTTTGCTTCACTTTTCTTAATGTGTTTGTACCAAATAATGCCAAACCATGACTTCAAAACTTAAGTACCAAACGGTGATTTATGTGTACGATGCCATAAAACCCAGCAGTTCCTCACTTGCTGTGGGAAGCTGCAACTTTAAAACAAAATGTACATAATCAGTCTATTTAACCTGACCATAAGGCTGACATCGCCAATTCTAGATATATAAATGCGAATGATAGGAAAACAAGGTAGCTTAGACTAAAAAGGATACGTCACGTGTTTTTTTTTTTTTTTTAGCAGATTCTAACAGCTAAGTTAAAATATCCCAAGTTATCATTTTTTGTCGGTTTATGTGTTATTGTAAAACTCAAGACTATATAGGATTAACATCCTGAGCTGATGACTGCTTTGTTGAGCTAACACACTGAAAGAAAAGGTTGAGTTTTTAGTCTTTGTCTCGTTTTGTTCAAAGCTTTCTTTTAGAAAAAAAAAAGAAAAGAGGGAAACATACCACCCATGTAATTAATTTTTAAACTCTCTGTGTTCAATAATCTACGATGTCAGCAGGCAAATGTGATATGGCTGTAATTGGCTTAAATCGTATCAGGATTTGAATGGGTCTCTGCTGTATATGGGGCAGGACTCCGTGCCGAGGACAGGGATGTGTTTGCATAATTGTGTGATAAGCATCTGGGCCTGAATAAGAAAGCAGCTTGGCTTTCTTGCTCATGCAAATGAATGAGGCAAATTCCAATAATTTTACAGATTCTGGGTCTGCATGTATTAACATTTTATCTTGCTAGCAGTTTTTTTTTTTCTTCTTCTCCAGCAGGAATTCCATATTCAGCAGGCCTGAAATGCTACCTTCTCTCCTGGAGGTCCAATTGCTCCTTGCGGCCCTGGGAGTCCCTGCGGAGAGGATAAGAAACTGTTCGGAACCTTTTCTCTGATAGCCGAGACAGAAATCTAAAGCAAATTACCTACCTGAGCACCGGGGTTGCCTTGCTGTCCGGGGGGGCCTGGCTCTCCCTGAGGTCCCTGGAATAAACATTTAGAGAACTCCTTACACACCGATGAGGCTATTTTTCCAAGAGGAAAACAGGGTAAAAGTGTTGCACAAAATAGGTCTAAATTAAATCAGCTTCAACTGAATGGTGATGCATTACCCAATTCTAACTCAAACATACTATTCATGTACATATTGTTGCTGGATTTCAGAAATTTAGTCGCATTTGATGCAAAAGGACAAGTGTGCAGGTATATGCGGGGCACATCCTCAGACCTACTTTCCTAATGACCCAAACTGCTGAACCACAAACACAAAACACCATCCCCCCTCCCCCCCCGCAGGGTAACCAGCAATCAATTATGCTGCCTCCGTCCAGGAGTCTGGGCCAGTTGTTGATCTTCCATCTCTACCTTGTTGGAAGACTCCCAAAAGACCAAGCAGGCCGCTCCGGTAAAATATTCTCTCATTACGGGTGCCGGGAGCTGGCAGAAATTGAGCTGGAAATGTACAACTAGCCAAGAGTGTATTCTCTGATGCTGCTTGTGTGTGTTCGTATTCGTACATGTGTGCGAAAGGGCTCCTTTTTTGAGGCCTAAATACACTCGGAGTGATTAAGCTGGTGCCTCTTAACACTCTGATAGAGGTATCTTTTTAATCTGATTTAGGAATTTAATCAGTTCAATCTTTACTTACTATATTTCCTTTGGGTCCAGGGTGGCCATCCATTCCAGCAACTCCCTGTCACGCAAATGAGGGAGAGAAAATCAGGCGTGAAAGAAGAAAATCTGTAACCCACTGAAATGAAAACCCATTTAACGGCATTTAATTTTTTTTAAACTGCTGAAGGCAAATTCGGAAAAATGTCTCTATTTTGCGCTGTGCTTTTAAAAAAAAAAATAAAGACAAGAAGACAAAAATCCAATGCCCAATGTTCATGCAAAATTAAATGTATAAATATTACAGTCAAGTCTTGTCTCCGCTATACAAATATTTCAAAAAATATTAAAGTTAAACTCAATAGCGTGCTGCTTATTGTGCAGTCTGTGAGATATATTGAGCTTGGTGGGTTCCCGTGGGTGTTGTCTGCTCTCTTTGTAGCTGCCCAGGAGATGGTAGAAATGTATTCTGTTGTGTAAATACCAAATCTGCTCTGACACAGAGGATATGAAAAGATAATAGAAGGAGAGGTGATACGTACAGGTGGTCCAGGAGGTCCCTGAGGTCCCTTTGGTCCCAGCAAACCACGAGGTCCCTAGAGGGGAGGAGGGGAGAAATGCGATTGAGGGTGATATTACACCTGCGAGAGGTCTGATGAATAATTAAAACCAGTTTCAAAATGATACGTCTAAAAATAACCCGCCGTTCACAAAATGCCCATGTGAATGTTGCGCCTGCTTAACCACCTGCTTTCGACTCAGGTGGTTAAATCCTACTTATTTAACCAGTGTCAGTCTTTCTTCCCTATTTTCTTTTCCTCTCGAAACAGCTGTAATATTCCCGTTCCAAGATGGCTGACGTCTAAATAATTACGGTTTGTTCGATTCGGTCTGTTTATTAGCCATAAGACAAAAGCTACAAGTGACAGCTCACTCTGGCCCGTTCAGATGGTTTCACTGTCAGACAATTAGTGCTTAGTGTTTTGTCCAGTTTTGCCCAGTTGTGTGTAGTTTTCATCAGGGCTGTGTCTGCAGCCCACTTCTGGATAATATTTCAATTCTTGGACATATTTTTAGGAAAGGCGAAAAGACATTTCTGTTAAATGGCAGTGACACGCCTCTCTCTATAAACACAAGCCTGATTTTGCATCTCCAGCCTTGTCTCACTGATGGCTTCTGTAAATCAAAATTTGAGTTTCCCGCTAAATAAGAAAATTCTTAGGTGCAGTTCAGTTTATTTTAATTTATGTATTTAATTGTTTATTTATTGTATAGGGAGACGTATGTAGGTCACAAACACAATACATTTTATATATTATATTAAACTAATGTTGCTAAATGCTAGCTTGGTGTTAGCAACTTAAAGAAAGAGTTAGAGAATTAGAAAAATTCATACAAAACTGAGTAAATACATAACACTATTTAAGGTTAGCTTGTTCTTTTAAGAAAACTGTTTCGGTTTCAATCCAACATGATGCCGTCTAGAATTTAGTTTTATTTATACCGGTGAAGAGTTTCACTACTGACAGATAGGACAGTTTGTCCTAGAAAAGTTTACAAGAAGCCACCGTAGAGAAGCCAAGCCAAACAAGAGCCAGATATTAGAGAAACCAAACTTAGCACAATCAGTTTCACATAAATGGTTTTAAAGCGATTTTTAAATAAAGAATTGGCAGCAAAGTTTATGCAAATTCTTGGTCCCATTTTTTATTTATATGTTACGCTGATGACAGCCTGATCTGCCCACCTGCAATCTTGATTCTACTCCTCCATTCTCTTCTCTTTCTGACTGTTTATGGTGATTCAATCATTTTCTACTAATTTTCTAGTTTCCAGGGAGGCAAAACAGGGTTTCTGTTGTGTGTTTCTTTTGTTTTTGATAAGTCTGGTAAATTCTATGTGTTGACAATTCTTGAAAATGTCCCTTCAACCACGCTAAAAGTTTTAGGTGATTTTTTTCTTTTTTTAACACTACTTTAAAGAATACAACAGTCAATGCACATACTTCAATTTTCCTAACAACGCTACTATTCATGGGCATGCCATTCTTACATTTCGAACTGACTGCTGTCATTTTGTCCTCTCTAGTTTGCCGCACCGACTTTAACAGGTAAAAAAAAAAGAAAGAAAAAAAACCTCCTTCCTCTGAACATATTACTTCAGTCCTCTAACAACTTAATTGGCATCCTGTAAATTGCAGCGCTGCTTTCAGGGTCCTTTTTTTTTCTTCTTTCAAGCGTCTCCAGAACTATGAGGCTCCGTATCTCTCTGATCTACTGCGCAGCATCACTCCATCACTTAACTCTGGGCTCCACCTGCTCTATTTATTACACGGTGCCTACCACCTGCCTGCCTGACTACCACAGACTTCACAGCTTTCAGTCAACTGAACCCTCGTCTTTAAAAATGCGTCGGATTTGTCAAACCGGTTCTCTTTTTAACGCTGCTTTGATTTTCTCTTCACTTTAATATATTTGGTGGTGTTATTTTCTGATTTGTTAACGTATGTAAGGTGCTCTTGACGTACAATAATGGAATTATTATTGCCATTATTATTATTATTATTATTATTATTATTATTATTATACAGACTGAATATTATTGTTATTTCTCTCTCTGCTGTGCCTCATAGGCCTCACAGTTACCTAACCAGACTGATTGTCCTGGCAGAAAAGATCTGCACACCCTGGTGGCCAGAATGAATCATAACACAATATGTCAAGAGCTTTCTGCAGATTTTTTTTTCATCTTTCTTGTGCTCTCCCGCCTCCCTCCTTCCCTCCTCCCCCCTACTCTCTGTAGTGAACATCCTTCCTGAGTGGGAGTGGGAGGCTTTAACAACCCTGATGTGCACTGCCAGCTTTTCTCACCTCCAGACAGCAGTGAGGAACGAGCGAAGCCTGATAAACACGGCGGTGCGAGGCAGGAAAAAAAATCCCAGCGTCTAACGACGTGAGCGAGGCGAGCCAGCCCCGCGGTTGATGTATGATATCATCACACACCTCTAACGCAATTACACGATGACAGCAGGCCTCGAGCGCTAACCCAACCCCACCTCCGCCTACACATCGCACAACATCTAGGAGCACGAATGAAAGGGGGGTGGGAAAAAAAAAACACGCAATTACTCACTGGTTCACCAGGAAGTCCCCTGGGTCCGATCTCTCCATCATCCCCCTGCGAAAGAGATAAAGTCAGTGTCAGGCTGCGGCGCAGACATGGGAACGATGATGGAGAATAAGGTGAGGGTATGGGAATCATTGAGGCTGGGAAATATTGGAAATCGGGTGAGATCAGGTGATGTAAACCGTCAGTAATGAGGTAGAAGAGGTGCAGAAAGTGAGAGCAGGGAGGGATGTCGAATCCAGAGGTGTCTGTAGAAAGTACTTATTGATTGATCTCAGCATGCAGAAAGAGGATGCAATCGCAACAGCTCTAAGATTCGTTGCACAGTAAAATGAGACAGAAGCTGTGAAATCATATCTTCCAAGATACCCTCTCTCCATCTTCGCCAGGAGCACCGGGAGGTCCTGAGGGGCCTGGTTCTCCCTATAAAAACAGACATTATTACATTTTGCCCTTCCCTCACATCTGAACAAAGCTGAAATTACTTTCATAAACCCATAAAATCTCTTACTCTGTGTCCCTTTTCGCCAGGAAGTCCAGCTAGGCCGTCAAAGCCTCTGTCTCCCTGTGAAACACATGGAAAATGGGAAATCTCGTACAAATGCCAAAGTTCTTCTTTTTAATCTGCTCTTTATGAAGTGCGATTCGCTTAAATCAACGTTTGTCGATTGTGGAAGTGAAAATACCTTCGGCCCAGTCTGTCCTGGCATTCCTCTGGCGCCATCTGCTCCAGAACGGCCCTGCAATAAACAATTGGTATTTAGCTGGGTTGACGATGAAGCAGAGGATCGTTCAACAGCTGCAGCGTGGAATATAAGCCACTTTTAATTCAGAGATGTGAACGCAGGCATATAAATGAACTTGTTGGAGTTTGTGGAAAGTTTGCTCAAACGTGTACCCGTCTGCCAGGCTTTCCAGGGGGTCCAGCTGATCCCAACGGTCCACGCGGCCCCTGAAACGAAACATTTGTCAATCACAGATACTGGTTTGTTTTTGTTCTTTTTTTTTCTTTTCCTTACAAAAAAAGAAGGGAGAGAGTAATCTCAATCACAGCTCATCTCGAAATGATTGAGGATAAAGTGTGACATTTAGTACCTGAGGTCCCGCCTCTCCAGACTCTCCCTTCAGTCCTGGTACACCGGGTGGACCCTGAGAAAGGATAAAATAAGGAGATATTATGTAAGGACTCAATCAATTAAAAGGCACAGGCAACACTCCATTAGATTTTCTTGGTGTTTCCTGATTGGTGGATGCAAAGTACACACCAGAGGGCCAGGTCGGCCAGTCAAACCCATTGGACCTGTCGGACCGCGCATCGCCAGCTGGACAAAGACGGAAAATAAAATCAAACAGATCAACATAAGAGTGTTGGCTTCAGGCTGCACATTTGACTGTATATATACACGTGTATATACATATAAGTCCGCACTCACTTATAGAGCAAATGCATGCACTGTCATAAATACAAACTGACAGGTGTCTCTGTCGCTCGTGATTATGTTTAGCTGTGAGCTGTTACCCTGGCCTGCTGCATGATGGCTTGCATCTGGGCCTCCTGTGCTGAAACAGCTGGTCCCTTCTGCCCAGAGTCCCCTCCAGCGCTTAATCTGAACTGTAGAAAGAATGTTTCATACATATTTTTATTGCAGAATAGAACAAACTGCTAAATTATTTGAAAAAGAAAAAAAAAGCAGCTCACAAAAGAATGAAAAAAAATCCACTACTTTGAAAACAAAAAATGGACGAGTTCAGCGTTTGTTTATTCCACTGTTCTTCAGATTAAAGAGCAGACATAAACGGATGCTGAACAGAGCGTCTCACCACGTTTGGCCAAGAAGGGTCAAATTCTACTGCCATCTGGTGGTCATACACCAGCATTACAGCACGAGTGAAAATGAAAACCTGGATGTGCAGCTCAGCTCGTGATGTTGTTTTCTTTTCTTTTGGATGAGATACTTTGGATTGGACCACATGCAGTCCTGAGGAGGCTGATTGTCGGCTTACGGATGTACAAAATTACAGCAGTAAAAAGTTGTTCCAGAATCCTGGTAACCAGGAAGGAATAATACAAACAACAGACTCAGAGCTGGAGGTTTGAGTAAAACCTGCTGCAGCTCACAGCACAGAACGTCAGCGTAACTGACCACATCTGGAAATCTGTCAAATTTCCTGCACAGCTGCTTGTATCGAGGTCTTTACTTGTAGTGAAACTGTCTCCTGGTTTGATTATTTATAAGATTTGCCCTGCATTGATTTCTTTAGTGACTAATGCAGACCATCAACAATTCATGAAAACTCAGCTCAGTCCAAGAATTGATTAGCATGACCGAGAATGTAGCTTGAAAATTCAATGCGCGGCTACAGATTACGGTTGTTATCCATTTTCTCTTGTTCCTCAACGTCAAACAAAGGAACCGAAAAGAGTCCTCACAGCTCGAAAGAATGGCAAAACAAAGATGCATGTTTCTCATTAGGTCTGTGGGACTGGATTTCAGAACGGCAGTGTTTGCCAGCCAGGATACGCCAGAACTGCTTGAGTCACTGTCCAGACCAAGTTTGCCACACGGCTCCGCCAGAAGAGATCCGCGAATCAACAAAGCCGCAAGGCTTCACATCTGTACAAGCAATCAGGCTGGACAGCATCTTCCAAGTACAAAAAAACAAGAGGCTTGAAGGTAGACAACAGAGAGGCTATTTGGAAAGGTTGTGTAACACTTGCAGTCGGATCAACGGCTGCAAAAGTGTCAGTCAGCGATATTGCTTTCTGTCCCATCAAAAACCATATGACTTCCTGGAGAGACGCCTGGTAGATTAGGTTTTGAGTCAAAAATTTGGGGTTAATATGCAGATCTGTGCTGTCGGGAGGCCAAGGAGGTCCTTCCACTCTAACACCACAAGAGGCTGCTAAAGCCTCACATCCCTATTAACATATTTGCGATTGGATTCATTGGAAATCCCCTTCCTCCAAGAACACATTGTGAAACATGTGTCAGAGTTATTAGTAAAACTGCTGTAAATGTGACCATAGAGTGATACAAAACCATAGGAAATGTTTCAATCCTTGAAGTAATAATTAAAAAAAAACACACACAACCAGAGTTTACTTACAGGCAGCATCAGGACAGTTCCAGGGGGTCCTGGCAGACCATCAGCACCAGGAAGGCCAGGGCGACCCGGAGGACCCTTAAAGAGAATAGTGTGCATGATGAGCTACCAAAACAGGCTAAGTTTCTGTTGTTCTAAGAAATATCTCGAGTGATTTTTTTTTTCTCACCCTCTCTCCAGGATCTCCAGGACTGCCTGGTGGGCCAGAAGATCCTGTGGGTCCAGGGAGACCCTATTATGAACAGAAAAAGAAATGTCAATCGATTTCCATATTCGCGTCCTACGCCACGAGATCCCAAAGTGGCCACACACAGCAGGTGGGATACGCTGTTGATCCTTTTGTCTGGTCATCTTTATTTGCTTACACTATAGCTCATCATGTCAGTGAGGCTCGCTGGCCTGTGGAGGACACCATCTGCTGGGTGTCAGCAGCATCTGGCTCCTCCAAATGTTCTTAAAACATTTGCCAGAGTGCAAATCCTTTGAGAAAAAAAAACGCTTTTCCATTTGAATGCTGGTCTTACTGACCAATCTTAGCTTTCATTTTCATTTATCCTGCAATCGACAAGTGACATAAAGCTTCAGTATCGATAGAAGAAAAAGACTAGAACATACACAAGACGAAAAGTGGGATTTTTGACCCTGAGGAAGAAAATACTTAACTTGACCAAAAAAATGACTTACTGTTGGCCCCTCAGGCCCAGGCGGACCCTCCATTAGCATACCCTGAAACATGCAAGCAGAGATATTATTAGATACTGCACAGGTCAACATCCCACTGCACATCCACGAGCGTGGACTGCTTTAGTAGAAGCAGTTCGGCATCAACAAAAACATGCCTCTGGCAAACCTGCCTATCAACGTTTGGTTCCTGTCCATCCATCAAATGTGCTTCCAATTAAGTAGGTGCAAAATAAACGGGTGATTTAATACAATCAAAAGCAAAGATATCCAGATGTTTCCCTCTATAAATGGAAGCTAACGTAAGGTGTTGAGTGTCAGGGAGGAATTCATTAGTTTCAACCGGAAAATGACCACAGATTTGAATCGGTGCTCAGGTCCCTGTGTCTCAGCTTAGAAACAAATGGAACGGTATCGTCGACGTATGGAGAGATATTCCTCCAGACGTAGTGCGAACTTTCTC
Source organism: Poecilia formosa (assembly GCF_000485575.1). Taxonomy (NCBI): domain Eukaryota; kingdom Metazoa; phylum Chordata; class Actinopteri; order Cyprinodontiformes; family Poeciliidae; genus Poecilia; species Poecilia formosa. The sequence goes on along the minus strand of NW_006799967.1, from coordinate 2,249,390 downwards.
ACCGAAAACTGACAACAATTTAGCAGTAATTAACATTCTGTGACGCGCTGTCCACGTTTCAATGTGAAAACCGGGGTGGACTGCTGAAGCACTGTTGTGAAAATTAAAACCTTCCAACATTTTTCGTCACTTCATCTCTTAACACATCACCAGAAGGGTCTATTAAACATTGTCTGATGTCAAGCTTTAGCCGTCTTGTAATTTTTCTCATGAGATCCTCTATCATTCAGAACAGAATTAGTGGGCCAATGAAAATAACAGGGCACTGCTAAGGGTGTGGGTGTTTCCACCTCCTCACCTTTTATCTACATTGTTTTGGTTGTTTAACTAACTGTTTTGGTCTTTGGAAATGATAGAAAGTGCGGCAAGTAAATGCGGTTATATAAAACACGGAGTCAGTGAGAGGTTATTTAGATGTTTTTAGACCCCCGTTTTGTAACTTTGGGGTCTAAATTGTCCCTTCCCCCTAATATTTTGTACCCATGTATTTCAGCCATTGCACATATGCTTATTTCTGTCTGCATTTAAGTATTTTCATTAATTATGAAGACAATGGGCAAAATACACCTCCAAGGCAGGTACAAATTGACTCATGGTTGGTAGGAAACACTAGATTTTGACACAAAAGGTAGAAAATAAAAATACTCAACTACCAAAAGAAATAAAACAGTAAGTAACAAATTTGCTACATGGGTACAAAATGTTTTTACGAATGGCACGAAGCGAAAGCACGGAGGCACCAAACAGCAACATGGTTAAAAAATGAGCTTCCTGTTTAGTGAAGGGTTGAACTGGCCCGGAGCCCGCTCCTACATCACTATTCTCTGTGTCCGTCAACACATCAAATAAACGTGTGCTAAGAAACTCAGGAAGGCCTACACTTTGCTGCAGGACAGTGTTCACTTAGTGTAAGTTCAACAAATATTGGAGGCAGTCCTTAAAAATACTGAAAAAATGAGAGGAATATATAATTTTGGCTAGCAGTGAGGAAGACTCTGTTACATCCGACACAAAGAAATGAAGAAGATTATGACAGCAGAGTAAAGCCATTTCAACCGCTTGTTTAAAATTAGTCAGCGTAATATGTGAATCTGATGGGGAAAAACACAAGCTAAATTCTCCTTCAACATGTAATATTCTACTATACATATGTCTAAATAGTCATGTAGTTTGAATGAATTGATATCCTTTTATGTTACACTTGTGCGTCGTAATCATTACCTTGTGCTTAGAACTGCATGAGTAAAACAGAGAAAGCACACTGACTGTGTTCTTGTAGCATTTCTATGGACAATACTCAAACCTTGAGATTTGTGTGTGTAGGGAATACTGGTAATTCCTGCATGGCCCTTCTTCAAATATTTGTGTCAAGCAGCCATGAGCGAGGCCTGATGCTCCTGAGAGGAAGGCTTAGGAATCTATTGGCTTGTCCCGTACTTAGCTCCATTCACTTCCCCCATCAATTCTAAGCATTCCCACAGCACCATGCAGCCAAGCCGCCGTCATTCACTCTGCAGACGGCGTCTTCAGGGTGGTTGCACATTTGTTTGCAAAAATCTTTGAAAAGCAAACATCATTTTCCGTTTTTCGTCGCGCTTCACAGGTCCTGAAGCAGTACTCCAAAGAAAAGAGCTCCCACACTTTTTTTTTACTTCCACTTATAAACACTTGCGCTTGGGCATGTGTTTGCTAAGCGCAGCTCTGTGGCATTTGTTTGAAGCGAAACAGCTGTAGGTCCATTAGACATATTAATTCTGTCTGTGTATACATTTCCAAACTTACAAAATGAGTCATCGTTACAGATACTTGTGTGTCAGAGTCTGATTTAGAGTCAGAGAGAACCCAGAGGATCACGTTTAGTAGTTCCCTCTTGCGATCCTTCTTTTCCCCATCCCTTCATTTCACTTGGTTTCCACTCCACTCACCCTGTGTTTAGAGATTATTGACAATCCCTGCATGGCCCTTCTCCAAATGTTTATGCTGGGAACCCATGAGTGAGGCCTTGCTACGAGGATTCGGCAAGGAGGATTTAGTTGTCCACGGTAAATACGTTTGGCTTGAGCATTTGTTTTCCGAAGCGAGGGCCGGATCGTGTTTACATGTGGATCACACATATGTGAGTGCGTCTTCCAACTGTGTGCACATGCACCTTACATCTGCTGCTCTAGTATGTTGCTAAAACACAGATACTCACAGGCTCAATAACAGCAGGTTCTCCCTTCTGTCCTTTCTCACCACGAGCTCCGTCAACCTGCACACACACACACACACACACACACACACATATGGAAGTTTTATCAAGACGTCCTCCTCATCGTCTGAAATCATAGTTGCGGAGTCATATCTTTGGACTGTTCTTCACCTGGCCGAAGTAGTCGGTGGTCTCAGCAGGCAGTGTTTTGTCAGTGTAGTCTCCATAGACGTCGTAGTTGTCTAAATCTCCGTAGTCGACGATGTCCTCCTCTTTGAACTTGTCAAGATCCGTGTAGTCATCGACTCCGTCGATGGTCAGGTCGGTCCCAGCGGCCCCGCCGGCTCCGGCGCCGGCAGATGCCGAGCCTCCGCCGGAGGTAGAAGATCCTCCCACGGATACGGAACCGCCGCTGACAGACACGGATCCTCCTCCAGCTGACCCGCTCCCAATGGTGATTGTAGAGCTGCTGCTGCTGCTGCCTCCTCCACCACCACCGACTACAACTGTACTGCTGCTGCCTCCACCACCACCGACTACAACTGTACTGCTGCTGCCATGGCTGCCTCCACCCAGAACTGTGCTACTGCTGCTGCTTCCTCCTCCACCACCGATGACAACTGTACTGCTGCTGCCTCCGACGTCTCCCTCTGTGTAGTAGCTGTCGACGCCGTAGTCGTAGCCATTGCCGTAGTCGCTGTAGGATGTTCCGGCCTGTTAAAACACAGTTGCAGTCATTAGGATGTGGTAGACAGCGCAATGCAAAGGTATTAGCATACCTCTTAATTTTATCACTATGTAACCTCAAACGGAGATTGCATGGAAAAAACGAGTGTAATATCCAATTAGAATGCAAATACTGCAATGAAAGGTCTTTAATCGTTTTGCAAGCCTATAGAATGAAATTGCTGCCTGTTGTTCTCAGCTGATTCCTTGATTGATGCCGTTTTGGCCTTTAATCCATATTCTTTTTCATTTCAGATGGTGAATTCAACAGTAAGGATACTGATTTGTATCCTTATTCTGCCTCAAAGTTCTCCTCAGCTTTATCCCTCAACCTATTTGCTGTGGTCCTTGGTTTTCCTGGTGATGCTTGTTCACTAATATTCTTTAATGAACCTCTGAGGCCTTCACATTAAAGCTAGGTTTAGACAAAGGTACCCTATTAGCCCTTCGCTGACTTTCCAGTCATTATTTAAGGTAAAAACTACAATCTGACGATACCCGAGGGAGCTCTCAGTTATCAGAGCAAATATGACTGCATCATTTCTGGATCACAATTAAAACACATTAGTTTTACTCTATTAATGTGCTGTAGCTGAACCACTTCTGATTAACAAGTATTTTGTGTTGGTCTGTTAACTAAAATTCTAGGAAAACACATTGAGTTCTGTGGTTTTAAATGGAAAAAACACAAAAAAAACACAAAAAACCCATCAAGCAGTTTGAATATGTTATCAAGGCACAATGTGTACACATGACAAAGATATTTTTTTAAAAACATCCAATTTGATTTTGCTTTGCGGTCAACTTACCGACACATTGCGGGTGACTGTTATTGTAGTTCCACCTCCACTGGTGATCACCTTCCTGTCCACTCCGGCCCCACCTTCCAGATCGATCCTTCCCACTGCTCCGAGGTCCAATTCACTGCCGGTGCCGATGCTGGTGACGGTGACGCGCTGAGACGTGTCGCCGTCAGGCGTGGCGGTGGACTCGCCGTAGTAGTAGTTGGTGTCGCCGTAGCCATCGTAGTCGTAAGCGTTGTTCACGTCCCCGTAGGCGTCTTCCCCTCCGGCGCCGGCCGATGAGCTGCTGGATGATGAGCTGGAGGAAGTCGAGCTGGTGGAAACGGACGTGGAGCCCGAACCGCCCCTGACGACTTTCTCCACTGTGGACACCACACTGCCTCCGTCCGTCCCCTGCAATTCGGTGTCGTTACGCGGCCGTTAAGGGTTACCGTTTGAGGCGTGAATACAAGCTTCTAGTTGCGGTCCAATGAAATTCCTAAGTGAATTACCTTGACTTCTTTAATGGTCGTCTCTGTTTCGGAAGTTGAATCGAATGGCTTGCCTTCAAGGTCATCATAATAGGGATATTCATAGTAGTAGTTGTCCTCCTCTGCGACCTGAACGAGAAGTACATTCCACCGGTGTTGAGTGAAAGAATGACTTGGAGGGAGAGGATAACAATCAATGATTAACAATCTGATTTTCAAACATGATCTACAACTCCGTTGCCTCCTGGCTGGCTGGCCATCGATCAGCAACCCAGCAGAAATGCTTTCCACTCGCAGACACGTCCCGCTGCATCACTCTGTCGAAACTTGCAACTTGCTCGGTGACTAATTACGTCTTTGGTTTGCCTAATGAGTCTGTCGTTTGTTTGCAGGGAGGTGGAAAAACGATTAAATTTTGCACACCCTGAGGGTATGTAACGGGTCAAGAGCAGAACTTCCAATCTGTGTTTTGACACTTCTTTGACTCCTTTGTTTAGCATGCACTCAGCGCGATGCCTCTCAGCCTGTAGCGCAGGGAGAGCAGGCAGAGGCAGGCAGGCACCGCATCATTTCTGAACTTTATCGACGAACCGCACAGCCTGATAACCCTGTTGTTCTCACTCAGCGTTTTCTCCTGGCAGACTGCAGTGCTCGAGCACGGGCCAAGAGCCTCCTCAAAGTACAGGAACCAATCATGATTTAAACTGAGCACAGGAGACAATTATAGGTTTAGGAGAATAAGTGGAAGAAGAAGAACATTAACCGGTTGCTGGGGTTCTGAAATGTCCAACATTATTTACAGTCAAATGTAAAAATCAATGGGAACTACCTCCGAGAAGTGTACGAAGCAGCCATATGTTCACAGAGCTGCACTTGGGTTGCTTGCTGGTGGGAGCAAATGTCGGCTTAGCAAATAAAATCTTCAAAATGTTCCTTCGGAGTTGCCAGATTTCCAATTTTACATCGAAATCAGCAGGATGAATGAGATTATTACAAGGCATGAGTCTGTTGTCGATAATAAATTTAAAGGTATATGAAGGTTGTAAAAACTATCCACGCTGTTTAAAACTGGAGTGCTTTAGACATTTTAAATATTTGTTAAAATTATCATTATGCCATGATGGTATAAGACAGATAATCTGAAAAAAAATTTGAGCTCCTCCACCTTCTCCCAGTGTTCCCAGTACTGCAGAAATACGCCACTCAGTCAGAAACAACCAATCAGAGCCGAGAGGAGGGTTTTAGTGCTGTCGATCACTCTTTGAACAACGTTCCCCTCCCACTCTTGTTGCTTTGCCCTCCCAGTCAGCTGACTGAAAGAAGTATCCAACTCATTTTCACACTTAACTTTTAAAAAGATTTAAAAGTCACAAAAAACCAGAGACAATAAAGCTACGGAAAGTTGGATTCAAGCCAATTCCAGTGTGACTGGATTGAATAAATTTGACTGAGACCTGAATTTGGATCAACTTGGATTCTTTTTAGCTTGATATGAATTGGACCCGTTGCTTCTATAAAGTGCAGGGATGTGACATTTGTTGGGACTTGGCACTTTATGGAATAAACTAAATTAAATTGAGCATATTCTGAGAGTCAATAAAGAATCTAATAGCCTCTTTTCTAAAGCATAAAAATGTCACACTGCACAGTGATAAAAATCCACAGCATCAGTTAAAAAAAAAAGAGAGAGAGAAAGCATGCCCTGACAGACCTGCCTTTCAAGGTCCCTTTTCTTTACTAACTCAGCATACGTTCCTGTTTTTCTGTCACATGTGCTTCCAGTTATTCTGAGGAAATGAAAGAAGTTAATGTATGTCCAAAAGGCAGAGAAATCCTGGGGTTTTCCATCCATTTGGACAAGCTGAAGGAAGTGTTAATCATATGAAAGAAGGACTGTCATTAATTTGCCTAACATCAGCGGGGCCATTGTGAAATAAGATGGATTCTTTTCCATTCAAATATATATAAACGGCGTCATCAATGGAAAAAGTATTTCTCCAGACGCAGACTAAACATTCCTGCTATAAACTGAAAATGACTTATCTCGCAGCTTCACTACGCAGGATGTTTTTTAAATTGACACTTTTCTCTCTGTTGATGGGGAAAAAAAAAAGAAAAAAAACACCCCTACTTTTTGGGATTCCTGTGGAAAAATATTGTCGTTTTTAGTATGAAGGTGACAATCTGACAATAACAACATCCAAACTCGAAAATAGATCCTGAACATGGCTAAGGCAGTGCTAAGCTAGAAATTACAAAAATGAAGCCAAAACAGTTTCTTTGAATTAGTTTACGTTTTTGCTCTCAGATATGCTCTCAGATTTGAAGTTTGATGGAAACAGCTTTGTTAATGTTTTTATTTCTAGCACGGAAAGCACATCATATTCAATAATTTAAAAAACGTCTTACTCTCATTGTGAAATGCTTTTTACATGCTGAAAAATAAGTGACTTGGTGCATCTGATCAGGCTTTACAACCAAATGAGACCGCACCACATCATAACCATGATCTAATTGGAATAATATGCAACTGAATCTGAATCTGTCTTAATAATTTGGCGGATTTGAGTTGAATTGACTCTACAGACATGGAAAAAAGTAAAGTGGCCACCATTTATTTATTTTATTTTTTTCTGAAATGAGCATGCCTACTCATATAACAGCCATTCCAATCAAGACATTGCACATCCTTCTATTTAATAACGGGCTGGTCAGGTAATCGCTTGAACCCAACACACATGACTGGTGGAAAGCATTTCATGGCAAACTGTGGTTACCCCACAGAGCACACATAACGATTTCTATTCTGTCCTTATGTTCAGACATGTTTAATCATTTATGTATGGCCTGAAAAACAATCATTTTTTTAAAACAATTTTTCATTTCCTGCACAAAAAATACATGAAATGGCAACATTTTTATGAGGAACTTCGGAGTAATATGCTCGGTGGTTTATATTTATCTTAACACAGATTTATTAATTAAAAAAAAAAAGTTTTGCAGTGGTCTCATTTTTTTTTTTTTTTTTTTAACAAATGCAATCAGTAGAGCAGAACTAACCAGAACTATAAGTCACCGTCCACAGGGGAAAGTTTTTTTTTTTTTTATTAAACCAGAAAGTACTTATCTGTTTGTGCCCTGAGTTCACACAGAAACAAGGTTTCATGGGACCCTAAACATTTTGTTTTGTTTTCCAGACTTGAAACAATCTTTTGGGAAAACGCCTACATGTTAGTACCTCTAACCTGACCTATAACCCCAAATGCTTCAGACGTAGCAACAGTGAACACAGCTTAGATGTTCTTGATTTTGCTTCAGCTGCAAAAATGTTATACAAAAGACTCTCCTAGCATCATTCACATTTTCTTGTTTTGTTTATGACTAACTGTGTGTGGGAAGCTTTATGTGCAAGTCCTAATACTCCGTGTTACTTACAGGTCTGGGGGGAGGGGGAAAAATAAAGTTTTGGGCTGTTTTCTGTGTTTCCGTGTGAACAGAAAATATTTCTGAAAACAACGTTTTGGAAACCGACAATTCATTTAGAAAAAGACCTTCCCGTGTGTACAGGGAATAAATTTGACAGTACTATCTTATTACAACGATCACAATGATTACTGAATGCTATGACTGTACTGTCATACTTTTATGAATCTGCTTGGTTTGACTAAATACCATATTTTTTTATAGCTGAATATAAATTGCATCTGTTTGTCTTGTAAACTGCTTTGTTGTTAACTGTTGCTGTATTAGACAAACAGAGCTGAATATCCTCCCGTTAGTGTGGACAGGGTCTTTCTCACTTTATGAAGCTATGCCAAGTTTCCTGCTGCTGTCTGTGCTCTGATTAAATTTGGTGCAGCTTTGAGGATCAGGAGCCAAAAGCCTTGAGTTCTTGCTGGAACGTTTCTTTGGCTATTCTGCAATTAGCATGCACACAGTGTAATGCCACTCAGCCTACAGTTCAGGAAAGCAAGCAGCACATCATCATTTCTGAGCTGTATTGACTAACTGTGCAGCCTGATAACTCTGTTGCTCTCCCTCAGCATTTTGCTCTGGCAGCGTTAAAAGTTCTCGAGCGCGGGCCAAGGGGCTCTTTTGCAAGAACCAATCATCATTTTAAGCAGAGGATTAGAGACAATTACAGGTTTGGGGGAGAAAACAAAACAAAACAATAAACATTGAATAGGTGAAGAGGGGAGACCGAACTCACATCGTCCTCTGTGTTGGGGTCCTGGTTCTGTGGCCGGTCGGGCACTGGCACTTCACAATCGGGGCTGTAGTGCTCACAGTAGTCATAGGCAGCCCGGTGGTCTGCTACAATCATTAGCTGCTGGATGTCTCCCTGGAAACCACAAGAAACAGAAAGTCAGGAGGGTCACACATGTGCTTTAACTAACAAACGTGATACAGAAACATTGTTTACTTTTGCTGTTTTTTTTTTCTCTCTTTTCTTTTTAGGGAGAGGAGAGTGGGATGAAATCATCTGTGTATGAACATGTGACACAGTGCTGCTCCAGAACAGGCAGAACTGAAACTAGGTCAAGCTGAGGGTGACTAAACCGTGAGGAACGTGGCGCCGGCTCCAAGTTGTGCATCGGGTCGCGATAGGAAAAGCTTTAAAACAAGCAGTGCGGAGTTACAAGACAATGTAGAGTGACGTCTACACATGCAGGGCATCTTGACAGAGTCTAACTATGTGAGCTCTGCCCTGATCTGCATGAGACGTGAGGGATTCTGCCTCCGAGTCCGTCGTGAAGACGGACGGTTCGGCTTTCGCATGTGCACAACAGGAAATCTGGAGACTCAAACAGCTGATCCAGGGCAGCAGAAGGCAGGGGAATTTTGAAAAAGAAGAGAAAAGAAAAGAAAAGAAAAAAGTCAGACAGTGACAGAGCAGGCGAGATTGATAGAAAAAAACAGAGCAAGGGAGAGGGAACAAGAGAGAAAAGCAGAGGCTCGGAAGGATCCCTAGGCTACATGGGGAGCTGGGTGTGTTAGCCACATGTTTCTCACAAGAATGCACATGGCACTAAAACGCTGTTCTGCATCTATCCAAAACATGTCTTAATCACACTTCCAAACCCAGTGATGTCATTCCACGTCAATCAAATGTGGAGTCAACATGGCCGAAACAAGGATTCTTCTTCTTCTTCTTCTTCTTCTTTCTTACAGGACAGAAGAGTCATGAACCAAAACAGATGCTGACTGTTTTTGATTAAGATGCAGGCAAGAGTTTGGAATCCCTCGCCATGTCCTCGCAGCTAGAAATTTACTGTGCACAGATTTCTCCTCTGGCGAACAAAAATCGCATGTATTTGCGGTGTAACCAGTGACAATTCACTTGGGAGCACCACTCCCAGTGTTTCACTAAAACATGCCACACTTAAGAGCCTGCCTCAGATCCTTAACAAAACCTTCACCATCCTCCCACAAGAAGCGGTTTCCTGCTGTCCCCCCTGAGTTTATGCGAGCAGACGAGTCCAGGCTGGGCAGAAGAAGCCGCGACGCAACGTCGACGGCGTAAACGTCAAAAGGTTTTGCTTTTAGCTCATTTGAGCTGCGCATTAAAGAACTCGACAGTAAAGAATCTAGCGGAGAAATCTGGACTTATTTAGTTTAGTTTGTTGTTTTTTTTTTCATTCACCCAAACTAGGTCAAATTTACACAAACAATCAGAAATATATGTACCTTCCGTCCAGGATTTTGCGATTGTTTTATTTACACTGATGTATATCAGTCAAAGTGACTTTTTGTTACCCGCCATGTCGATCAAGAAGGACTTTAACTTGACAGTAAGTAAGGCTGAGGCAGCTGAATAGTAAGAAGTAAGAAATACTGCCGTCTGCAGGTGGGAGTTAGCAGTCACGTAAACCCAATGTTTTAGACCATTTCTGTGGAAAATTTGCAATAAACGTATGTTTATTGGTTGATTTTGCGTGAAATTTCGCAATGGCAGAACTGCAACAAACTGTAGACTCTTATATGCACTAATATTCGGTTTAATTAGCAAGTTACAGAGAAGGCTTGTGACTTTTTACAGCCATCAGTGAACTAATTTACCCTACAGCAAGTCCTTTCTGCCAGAGGCTATCAGACTTTATAATTCATACATAGTCTCTAGAGTTTTAAATGTATATATTTAGTAATGTACTGAGTGATACCAATATATCTTGTTGGATATACTGGTAGAATTTATTTAACTTTTTTGACTTAACCATAAACCAGGTATTTTCAACACGGTTCAGAGTTGGATCATCCTACAAGCCACACGTTATTCTGTTCTGTCCAATCCACAACTAGTTTTAATATCCATTTGGGTCAGTTGTCCTGTAAGAACAATAAAGTTTACCAAGTTTCAAGCATCTGACCCTTGACTTGAGGTGGAGTTCAGGCTACAGAGGTTTTTAATTCCAGCCAGGTTGTGTAAAGTGCAAACTATTATGACTGACACCAAAACAGACCCACAGCATGATGTGGCGACTTCACAGTGCTTATTTTATCTTGACACCGGCACGTTGTCTCCGCTCATGGCAATCCCAAACACCTGACCCAGGTTGTTCCTGGGTTGCTCTTGAACATACTTCCATCCAAGTGCAAATATGTGGGTCAGATGGCTGAAAGTGGCGCAAAATTGGTCATTTGAATGGAGCAATGATTCAAAGTATGCATAAAAGCTTGTTCTGATGCCAATATTAAGCTTTCAGAGAGCTCTCCCTAGTGAATGATACCCTAATGAAAATGTAGTCAAATGTCCAGTGAGAATTTGCAGGAAGCTTGTTGATGGTGACAAAAAGCATTTTGTTTCTCTGCTACCTACGATCAATACATCACAGAACCTCCCTTTGTAAAGCAGAATGTGTCGCCATTCACTGGAGACGTGTGGTGGTCAGTTAGCGCCTGAGCAGTTTGAACATTGATCTTTCTTAATTAACGGCGTTGTTCTTCGCTAACATCCATCAAAAGTAAAGCAAGTGTAAATATTGGACGAAGCATTACTGTAGGGATGCAGAACAAAGACGATATTTTTGACTTGGGTATTTGGAATCCCAGGTTTACCTACATTTGTGCTTCCCATTTTTTATTTTTTTTGTTTATTTTACACAGGCTCTGTCATAGCAGAGCAACGTAACATTACGGAAAGACAAATAGATTTGCTTGTATTTTTGTTGCTTGATTTTGAGAGCTACATGTAGTTTACTGGTACCTCGCAGGCCGTGGTGGGCTGCTGGGAAAGTCTGCAAAAATGTCCGTTTCTCACTGTTTGTTCTGTAACCCCTGCAGTATTCTTCAACCTAACTTTCTAAGCAACAAATGTTGCAGTTTTCATCAAACTAAAGTCAATGAACAGCCTCTTTTAGGCCCGGTGCCAAAGAGCTCTTGTTAAATAATTTATACTTCAACGGCATGATTTGTTCTTGCAGAAAACGAGCTGTGTGTCTTGGTAAGCTGCAGCCTCGTGAATATTAACAGCCTTGCTTTGCTTGCAAATCTCCTAATTTTCTAGAAATGAGCTGGATTTTGCCGTGTTCTTAAATCCGCCCTGCTTGTAAGACATCGCCCACACAGCTGGACTCGCCCATCCGGTTTGGAGCTAAAACCCAGTTTGCCCAGTTTCAGCACATCTCCCATTCAGACTCGGCTCTGCATCGCTTCAGCAATCTGTCTCTATTATCCTGCTAAAGCTGTAACGCTGCAGACGCGCTGAAGAAGCTGATGGGTGTTCACTGTTTGGAAAAAAAAAAAAAAAAAAAAAAAAAACGAGGTCACATTCAATAAGGAATAAGCCCTGCAGTCTGATGCGCCGCTTCTTCCTTCAAATTCCATTCTAGTGGTTTTCTTCTTCTTTTTTCTTTGTTCTGCTTTCTTTCTTTCTTTCTTTCTTTTTTCTTTTGGATCCCCCAGAACTGCCAGAGGAATGTCAGGGTAAGATTCTCCCGAATGGTGGGAATCTAAATTTGGCTAGATGAGATGATTCATCATATAGCAAAGATTTAATAAGAACGCTCTGAAAGCATCATGGGAGAGAGCGGCTAATGATGTGCGGCATGTACACAGACACAGGGAGAGGGAGTTTACAGTAGAAAGAAAAGTGCTGTTAAAGGAGTATTACTAAGGTCTGGTAAAAAGTATGACTACTCCCAAAATGCATATTAGCAGGAGAAAAGAGAACAGATATGAGAGTATTTTGGCATAAGTACGTAAAGGGAATTAGGGACTCTGCTGACAAACCAAGGGTTAGAACAGATTTAGCCTGTGAGAAAACGATAACTGCATTAATCAAAATGAATTTAGCATTGCAAATCACTGTTCGCACCATAAATATGTGCAATGCTTCCTTTACAATTCAAGATTTGGCAAATGCAGTTATGTTTGTGCATCTCAGTAATGCGTACAACCATCTTAATAACCTGACTGGCCTTTATGTTTACAGCTTTCATACAGCGTCCTCCACACATTATATTGTTATCTCTGCTACGGACAAGAGATCCACCAAGAAATTGGCTGGAGATCATTTTTATCTTGGTTTGGTGTAAATCAGCGAGTGGTGGGTTGGAAACACACAAAAAAATCTGAATTTTTAGCTAGGCGCTACAGCCTAGCAAACAACAATCTTCAGAGTGGAAGTTGTGGCTGATGGAGGAAAGATTAGGAAGGATTAGGAAAATTTCAAAGAACATGATCTAGATTTGCCAAAAAGAATATACAAAGAAGCAGTTGTTTAGGAATGTCAGCCGTTTCAGCTATGCTAAATGCTAATGTAAGATGCTGAGCACAGTTGAAAATATCAACTACATTGACATGTTATTCGTTTAGAAATAGGAAATTCCAGTTTTAGAGTGACTGCTTTCTCTTCTGCAGCTTCGTGATGTGATTTCTGCTCCTAATATAAATTATTAATGAGCTGATTCGAAGGCAAAGAAAAAAGAAATATCTTCAGTGCTTTTGTTTTAGCTTCTCAGTGTATCCAGGCCTGAAGGAAAAACAGGAGCACCATAAAATTAAAAAAATAAAATAAAATAAAAATCAGCATAATGCAGTACATTAAACAAAAAAATTGTATAAAAATAAAAGTTTTAATTAGGCCACATTTATTCATTGGGAAATAAATAGCATAAGTCTTTTTTTTTTTTTAGCTTTCTTTTGTTTTTTGTAATTACCAGTCCTCTGACAGCCATAGCAATTCCTATAAAACAAATGCAGCTAAAGTCATTTTTCCAAGAGCAAGCAGTGTTTAGACAGTTTTATGACATTCTGTTTCCCTGGGTATGAATATGCTATGGTATGGTAGAGGGATAATAAAAAAAAAGTTTAATGAATACAGCTGGGACTGTGACAGCGCTAGATGAAGAAGTTTATTTTGCCACAACACAGGGTGAGCAGAATGATAGGGGAATAAAAAAAAAGTTTGAAAATGTTGCTAACAAAACAGCAACAGCAACCATTTTGTACACATCTTTGCCAGAGGGGGCGTTAATTATGAAGAGAGCTGGAGATGATTTAGAGATCCCAGAGCACACAGAGTGTGACGGGAAGGTAATTTAAAGAGGAAGAAAAAGATGAAATATGGATTATTGAAACTGAGCATTATTTAGTTTTGTAGCAAAAAAAAGTGAATTGCAGAATTAAGCTGTTTTAAATAAAATTTAAATTAAAATACAATTAACAGCATCATCAAAGCCTTGGATGAAGCTTTTCATGAAATGAACAATTTTTTTTAATTCTCCACATGCAGATAATTCATCCTTTTTTTTTTCTCGTTCTGTTTCCGATCACTGAACAATTATCTCTAAATTACCACTAAATCTCAGATGCAGCACTTTTGCAGACAACTTGACAGTGAAAACTATTGTTAAAGTCTTGATGCACCATGTCAACCACCAAATTCCTGTTTTCATGTCAAAATTCCACCTTTCATCACACATCAGTCAAAAAGCTCCGATGCCAAAGCCTTATATAAGCTGCCGTTTTGCAGATGCAGCGAAAAAGACCGATATTCTCATACTGTACTCCGACTCAGAGCTAAAAACCAATCTCTCTGTGTGTTTTTATTGCTATTTGGCTGATTAGTCAACTTAGTTCATCAGCCAGTTGGCGGGTGAGTGAAATTTCCTGCTTTTAGAAAGCACTGGACTTTACGACGTCTGATGCAACTTCTGTACATGCACAGTCATGGAAAAACAGTTCACAGAAAAGGAAAAAATCTAATGTTTCGATTAAATGTCTAAAAGAGTGCTCAAATCAGAAAGGAGCAGGAAGCAGAAATCCAGTTGGGAAGACACAGAGGGATATTATTTACTCTGTGGCACATCAGAGTGGTGCTTAAGACAGAATTTTTAGACAATAACAGGTCTTAAGCTTCTTCCTGAGCACCAGTGACACATGATTCTGCTTCTGCACGGCACTCTCCTATTGTTGGGCTGTGGTGCAAAAGATTATTGCCTCTGGAAAAAGATGACCTTACCTGACATACTTTTGTGTTAAAAAGAAAAGAACAACAACAACAACAACAACAACAAAAAGGGGGAAAAAAGAAAGGAAGGAAGGATTCATTTTAGAGCAGGGAATAAACATAAATGAAGATGAACTGCATCATCCTTTTCTCCTGCTTCTCTCTTCTTTTTTTTCTTCTTTTTTTCCACGTGTGAGGCTTACATTTGGCAACAGGCCCTTTTTAACTCCTGCTGGACTTTCAGGTTGTGTCCAGATGGGGGCAGGAGAGAACACAAAGCCAAATATATTTCTTTCATCTGGACCTGAGGCACAATGTGCAGAGTGGACTGAGTTCACGGTGTTCCCAATTCTGAAAACTAAGACATTTATTCATGCGCCTTGAGGAGTACTAGTTTTAAAAACTTCTTAATCATAAATACGAGGGGAACGTGCTGATCAGAAGTGAGACTTAAAAAAAGCTTATTTTTATTTGAGGAATGTCTGTCGACTTGATTCACACCTTGAAGATATTTGCACGTTCGTAATCTTAGACCAGCATACCTTAGCAAAAACAACTCACATCATCACATCGGTGCTCATTATTTCTCTCCGCTCCCAGGATGGCTGATAATGTCTCTTTTAACTTTTTACATCTAATATAAAACTGGAAAAAAAAAGAAGAAGCTAAAAGTGGAAAAACTCACATCTATTTTTCAGTATTCTCTGCCTGTGTGTTCTCCGAGGAGAACTGGTGAGTGGGAGAAGGATAAGAGTAGTGGAGAGAGGAGCTTTGAGCTACTTTAGCAGCGTATTTACACACACACACACACACACACACACACCTGTCACATCTGAGCCTGGAATCACACGCCACCTGGACGTGTCACCCAAGAAACAAACCAACCCAAACAGCATTCAAACGTACCGACACCACAAGCTTGTGTTCAAAGGACTTCCAGACTGAAATTTTCACCAGATTTTCTATTCCCCCCGTCCAGACTGCAGTGAAATGTCAGCGCCCGGATATGAGGCCAAGAGCAACAGGGCTGTCTGCCTGCCACCCGGCGTGTCCACCACCCAGCTCTTTAACCGTTCCTTCACCTCGCCGCCACTGTCTTCTCTACTCAGACTGCTCCGGTCTACGTCTGGAGTCCCGGCCCCCATAAAAGTCTGCGCTGCGTCAGATTTTGAGCTGTGGGCTCGAATCTTCTAAATATATATATTTTTTTTTTGGTGGGGTTTGTGGAAATCGGAGCGGCCCTCCTCCGCCCGTTAGACATGGGTTCTAATTGTTTGGTTTGGACATTCGTGGAAATCCACTCGAGAAGTGCTGAAGGGACACTTTAGCGTTTACTGACACAGTTTAAAGGAGTAACTAAGAAGGAGAGGAAAGGATGGGGGCTTGAAAAGACAAACATCTGACATGGGTTAAGGAAATTCTGCTAATTATCCATGCTGGAAATTCAATTTTTCATGGATCTGCTGAAGCACAATCGTAGAAAAGCAAAGTGTTAGCAAGGCACAGCGAATCCAGACAAAGAGCAGAGGTGTCATTAAAACAAACGTACACTTAGAGTAAAAACCTTGATTCTGCATTATATAAAGTTTAATGAAAGCTTCATTACAGCATGATGCATGATGCCACCACCATGTTGCTCTTCGGTGATGCGATATGCTAGTTTTTAACTATTTTCCATGTAGCCTAAACTATTTAGTTGCCTGTTGCGTTCTTTGGACACTAAGATGCTGTTTGTTCACCGATGCTGTCTAACCAGCTGTTACATTCAGGCTACGTTCAATAACAGTGGTGTGCACTATTCACTAATTAGGTGACTTTTAGATTTTATTTAAGCGCATCAGAAAAAATGATACAACTGACTATTTATTTAAGGCACTGGGATTTTAAGAAACGGGTATGAGAGTAAAGGGGATGTATGTGTGTACACGCCACATTTTCAGATTCTTAAAGAAAAAAAGTGAAAATCATTTATGATTTCGCTTCCACTTATACACAAATCTGTGCCTGCCCATCACATGCAATCCCACTGAAATACATCACGGTTTGCAGTTGTAATAATGTGACTGAATGTGAAAAACCTTCAAAGGATACGGACATCTTTAGCTTCACATGTGCTCCATAGTGTATCTCACACAGCACATCATACGAGTGTAGCATTAACTCAGCTTGAGTCTTTAATTAGTTTTGTCATGATCTGTCATTAGCCAGACTGGTGTCTGACTGTAAGCAGAAACATTACAGTAAATCTGCAACCAGCTGGGAGGAGCTGCAGTTCTCACATGAAGGCAGAGCGCTTCTCCAATTTATCCCCAAAACGTCACAACACCACAGTTTGAACTTTACCAGTGAGAAAACTACACACTGGGAGCATCCTGTGGCTTGCAAAAGATTGATGCGATGTGAGAATATGAGTAATATCTGTACTGTCTGAGTACAGAGATAAAACGCTGTCATAACTGAACCCAAATCTTCAAACGGATCATCAGAATCAAAGACCTCTGAAAAAAATATCAAATTGCTCATCAAGCCAAGATCTTCTGACAAAAATGAACCAGCATAGATGGAAAAGACAAGCTGACAATAGACACATGTTCTTATTTTCTTTTCTGTTTACATTTCAGTCCTGTGATTCACCACACCTGAACTGAGCAGATGTGCCTGAAGTGATGTTTTATTCAATAGTCTAACACAAATGTTTGCTGTTTTAATATTTTTTAAATGTTCAACCAATTAGTCATATTTTAAGCCTGAATCCTGGTGATTATCTGAATGGCTTTTGGTGTTTATCATAAAAATTCTGTTGCTAAGGTGTAACAACTTAAAGATGTCACATTTGCTGTATGGATGAACTCCTTCTGCAAAGACTTATAGAGGCCGTATTAAGATTTTGCAGAAATCACCTGACACCAGCATCACTTAACCTCATGCCATGCTATGCAGACGCTCTGTCTGCACTGATGAAGAAGGACTTACTTAGGCTTGGCGAATGCTTTAGTTTTTATTTTCAGATTGATTCAGGTTTTTTTTTTTTTTTTTTGTCTGTTTGGAGGCTTTAGAAAAAGAGTACAGCGCACTGAACATGAATCCCAGGATGGTCGGGTGAGAACTAAGTATTTAAAAAAGGAAAAAATAAATAAAAACGAGACAGTGACAAGATAATACCACAACAACAAAAATGTTCTCTGTTGTAACACGGTAAATTTTATAACCTACAAGTAAATACACTAACCCTATAGGAAGCATGTGTGTGTCGCTTATAGGTGGATCATAAGCGACACACACATGTTGAATGATAGGACTTGACGTTCCAGAAACAACGTTTCATTTTTTTGTGTGTAGACCAACATAAAGCACATTTTCAGACATGCCGACATTTGGAAAAACAAACGATAACAGAAGTCACCCTGGTCCTCCAAATAACAACAATATTTCAGAAGAACAACAATCCAACAGCAAAGGAAACCAACATTGACTGATGTGAAAAATGCTTAGAAATAACTGAAAGTATGCAACAAAGAAGAAAAAGAGGTTTTCACTAAGCCTTCAAACTGTGAAGATATCCATCTGATGAGCTCTGGCATGCTCTGTGGGAGGCAAGCCCCAATAGTCAGGGCCTGGCAGAAAGAGCTGTCTTGATTTAAACTGGGAACTTACTGAAAGGAACCCAAATGGTCATAATGTTATGCCTTGCATACGTGCAATGCAAACATTAAAGTAGATCTGCATTGCAAATAAACTGCTTTCTCCCCCTCGCCCCCTTTCTTTTTAATGAAAGCAGGGACTTAAATAACGCCCACATTTTTGCACCAAACCTAGAAATGAACTCTCAGTCATAGGATGAATTTCCCAGGTCTCTACAGAAAGCTCCAGGAGAAAAGCCATTATGCATGCATTACTCAGTGAGCTAACAGTTACTGAGGCTAAATGACCCCCAGCAGGCTCAGTTCCATATAAATCTGTAGCCTTACTTCAGAAAAGGCGAAACTGCAAATTAAAAAAAAAAAAAGAAAAAGAGAACTATAAGCCAGGAGAACACAAAGAAAGCTTAAATTATTCTCTCATCTTAGACAGCCTGAGACAAAGAGGTGTTGAATAGGAATACCTGAAGCATATGAAGTGCAAAAACAATGGCTGGGGTTATTAGCAGAAGAAGGAAGAAAAGTCCAGAGGTAAAGATGAGGAAACAGGATGCGTGGCTCATCTGGCTGAAACAATATAAAAACTTATTACGAGCATCAAGCTCATGTGTTGCACATTTTTTACTACTTTTTCCTGGCTCTGGCCACTCTGTGAAACCCCACAAGTTGCCTCAACCCGAAGCTTACACACTGGACTGCTCCCCCCGCTCTTTTAATATTGCTTTTATCTGACTCACACACACAAAGTCTTTAACCTGCCATCATCTTAACCTCATCTTCTCAACACTAACACACTTTTCCAGCACATTTCTAAAACACATCGCTTATAGATCATGAAACAGTCAATCGGAAGAGACAAAGGAAACCTCTGGATGATGTCATGTGGTACGCTCGCTGTTCCAAGACTGAAATCAGTGGGGAGAGACCTCCTCATTCTTTCCAGAGTATGACCCAAGGTTTTTGGCTCCTCTAACTGAATCTGCTGTTCCAGCCTTGCTTTCATTCCTGAGCACTCTCTTCAGTTTTCTTGACATCCGAAACCTCAAATTTCCTAAACGAGTCCAAAGGTCGATTACTGATCAAGCATATAGCCTATGGGTTTGCAAAGATCGAGAATGGAGGCCAGATGAGAACTGCAGCATCTGCACAGCTCCACATCGGCCAGGTTCAGGTTACCCCGACAATCACCTCCACGTGAGGTCAAGTGGTCCGCTTGCGTTCCCCCTTGGAGTAAAAGCGGTTACTCCTCAGAATTCTACTGAGGACCCGGTAATGGGCGGTAAAATTATCCCAGGTTTTCTTAGGCACGCGCACTCAGAAACAAGTGAGCAGAGCAATCAGCGGACGCATTTTCTAAATGGACTCTGTCTAACAGACCACTTTCAAACAAGAACAGCACACTTTAGGCCTCAATCTTCACCCCGCGGCTACAAAATACTTCTAAATACTCAACGCTGCACCTTCATAAAGGCAAAAGCACCAATTGGCAGTTTTTTATAGAGCCTAAATACTTAATTTGCAATGACCTCCACCAGCATTGAACCTTTTCACAATTTGCCAGGCTACTACCAATTCATTTTAGTGCCATTCTAGTGACAAGTAAATTACAAAACCAATAGCTGTTCTAAGAAGGCCTTGGAGGTTTGTTAGAGAACATTACAGAGAACAAACATCATCCGTTAGACCAAATAACACACCAGACAGGTCAGGGGTAAAATAGTGAAGAAGTCTAAAGCAGAGTTATGACATGGCGGTGATGGGAAGCGTGGTCTTCGTTCAGCTAACAATAGTCAATAGTTTGCCTCAAAGTATTTTGAGGCCAATTCTGTTCCAGATACGACTGTGTGTTTAGGGTTACGGTCTTGTTGGAAGGTCAACTTCTATCCTAGTTTTAAGTCCATCAATCCTGGCCAGCACATCCATGCTGAGGAAATGCATCACCACACCATGATTCTGCCACTACCTTGTGTCACCATACAGATTGCGTGTTCATTCATACGTTTTACATGCAGCCTTTTATACAGAAATGAAAAAGTTATCCTTATATGTTGTGTCCACCCAACACGACTTGCAAAAAACAGCAAATCTCACTTTCTTATAAAGGTTCAAATTTGCATCAATAAGATTCTCCCACCTGAGCTGTAAAGCTCTGCTGCTCCTCCCGAGCTGCCATCATGTCAGCCTATCTGTCCCATAAAATCCCAGCAAAACACATTCAGGTTTTCGGTTGCAGTGTGAAATAACAGCCTGCTCCCGTAAACACTTTAACACCGATTTAATCATCTTCCACTGGCACTGTCACAAGCGCAGCATTCTTATGTAAGATGCTGAAAAAAAAACACAAAAAAAAACAGAGAACATACAGTGCTTGCAGCAGATAGACGGTCTTTCTGTTGCCACAATAACCTTGTTAGAGACCAAACCACAAACCACCTCAGCGTAAAAGTGCTACTTATCCCCTGACTGCTGTATATCAGAAAAAAGCACAGGCTGCAGTAAAAACCTTGACAAGCGGTTAAATCATGCCGTTCACTGTTACTCAACGGTGTGACAGAGAAGACTTTAACTCCTCTCCCCTCTTTGATTTTTATGGTTGACACAATATTTGAAACAGAGCAAAAAAATATTCTTTCTTTTTTTTATCTGAGGAAACTAACGTTTAATTTGATTTATACTATAAAATCAAAACCATTTGTATGTCAGAGGCTTCATACTCTGCCAATAGTCTACATGGTATCAGACTAAACTACAAAGAGGGAATTGGAGTAATGGGAAAAAAAGCCAGAGCGGCCTGAGGACAATTTGGAAACTATGTGGCATATTTTCCAGTTTTTGAACGCACTGGAGCCTGTCCTGTCTCCCGACTGGCAGACGCACAGCAGGAGTCCTTTAAACATCTCTCCCAAACTATCTGCCGGCTCCCACAGTCGCTGCTGAGCTGTTACCGCAGCGCTGGCTGTTGGCTGGCTGAGATTACACTCTGTTTCTGTGCAACTTCAATTTTGAGTTAAAAATACCATTATTTGGCAAAGACTAAAACAAAGCAAAAGTTAATAAAACACACAAAAAAAGGAGGAAAATTGCTACTGAATAACCATAGCCAACTCAAGTGGACAGCAATTGTATCTGAACTGATGCCTCATTAGTCCTAAAAGTACAAAAAGTATTTGTGTAATGTAAAGATTGTGCTTCCTGTTTCACCCGGTGTCCATATTGTTCCATGAAAACAATTGGCAAAAGTGTTTATCAAACATCAAGAAGACGAAACAAGGCTAGACAGAAAGTTGCGGAGAAGTTTAAAGCATAATTAGATAGTAACATTATCTCCCAATCATTAATCATCTCACAGGTTAATCCAATATTTAAAAGTATGGACAAGGAAACCATTAATCAAAAAGCCCATGGTGACTCCGGAGGAGCTCCACCTCATGTGGAGGACTGTGTATTCCACAGTTGTGTCCCATGTGGAAGAGGCAACAACTAAAGTAAACTGAAAAGTAAAAAAGTTTTTCCAAAACTGTCACTGTCACTCGACTGAAATGAGAAACACTGCTGGTATCAGGAAACTGCACCATCCCCACAGAGAGACATGCTTGTGACAGCCTCATGCAAGCAGATTGCTTTTCTCTAGCAGAGGCAGGGAAGCTAGTGACAAGGTAGAGAAATTATCATTTTGGCAGGGTGTGAGCGCTTGTAGGGACAGTGTTAATGGAGTTAATAGAAATATGGATGGAGCTAAATAAAACACAATCCTGCAGGAAAACATGCTTTGCCTCACTTCCACTGAGGAGTACGGTCCGTTCTGGTGATGTTCCTTACTCTATCTTAAGGTCTGGTGTATTCACGAAAGCGTTTCCACTGGTGGTTAGATCCCCAAACCCAAATGCCTAATGTAGCGTCATGCTAATGTGACAATAAACGTGTTTTATACATTTATCATATAAAACACGATTTGTGTTTTATACGATTGTTGTGAGCCGCGGTGATGTTTTCTTCCTGTCCCTCAAATCAATGGACAGTGTTGCGTGACTCCATTAGCTCCACCGGACCTACAACAGTAGAAGGCCCAGAAATGGTGCGGTACAGGTCAGCTGTGTGGGCTGCTTTTACAATGGAGAAAGACAATGAGGGTAAAGCTCGACACTGAGGCAAGGTTTCACCTTCTGCCAGGATAACGGCCCAAAACATAGAACCAGAGAAACAATGGAATGCCTTCGGTCAAAGCACAGAGTGTTCGAATTATCTAGTTGACCTAAAGTTGGACGCTAACGGACACTCTCCGCCGGCTCTACATCAGACTGAAATTCCATGGCAGAGCTTTGAATAACAGAAAAGACATTTTGACTTTGGTTTTACATCCCACTATACATCAGTGCCGTTGACTGGCGGATGAACTCCAGGGACTGTAGAGGGAGGTGATGTCATAGTGCTTCGGTTCTATCTGCAGTAGCTGAGCAGCAGTGAGGTTAAAGGTCAGCTGGCTCAGCATCAGTCACATCAATCTGTTTCTGTTGGTAATTATTATCGAGGGCCCGAACTTTGTGGACTAATCCCTCTTTAGACAAACGCAACTCTGAAGGGACAAAGACAACACTTGTACTCGCTGTATTTTTGCTGCGCGAGTCCGTCCCTCACAGAGGTCACGCTAAAGTACCCAGCACAAAAGCTGGTTATAGAAAGTATTCAACTCACATAATGTTACATCAGTGTCAACATAATCGCCAAAAGACTTCCTGTCCACCAGTCAGAATACAATAAATCAGACAATATTCTGTTTATTGACTCTATGTGAGCAAAAGGAGCTTTAAAGTATCAGAAGCGTGATTTTGCATGTGAAAAAACTCTGACAGAAATGCTGCAGCTTGTCAAGACGGGAAAACTCCAGCAGATAGCTAACAGAGTGCGATAAGCGACAGGGACATCCAACCAGCACGTTTTGGGAACGGAGCAGAATTACGGGAATCAGAGCTCATTTGTGGACAGTGTGGAACATCAGGCAGCCTAAAATTAAGTGTGATTTGTGATTCTGGGCGCCTGAGTATGAGTGGGTGGCAGAGGTCGGTTGGGTTCTGCGGGCCAAATCTGCACATCTTCAAGAGGATGTGGCTGCCACCACATTCCCTTATTTTATGCTGCATGTAAAGAGGGATGGGCACTGGGGTTGACCACTGTTCAAACCGCAGCCGCAAATGTCTATATGGACGTTAAAATGGACATCATGCTTCGCTTTTATCTGATTTACTAAAAGACGTCAAATCAAAGCACAACTAAAGTTTCAGTGACGTACATAAAGAACACTCCACTTGTAGCCATGCTTCACCAAACAATACAGCCATTCTTCCCCTTACACATTTTTTGTTTTCTGGTCTCACAAATTTATAAATACATTCACCATATAGAGTGGGAAATGAGAGACGACGTATGGCCTACCTCGAAGACTTCTTCATCAAGTATTCTAGTTCCAAACACTATAATTCCTTTGGTATCAATGATGGGGTTGGGGCTTCGAAGCAGCTTCTGGTTGATCTTCTTTTTACAGTCCAGAATGAGGGTGATGGTCTGTTGGTGCACGCTGATTGCCACTCTATGCCACCTGGCAACAAGAGGTGGTGTTAGTTCACACACTTACAGGATAACCCAATGGCGAGGCCCTGAGAGGCCTGTACTGCTTTGAAATTCAAAGGTATGCAGTTATGTTGGCTCAGATGGATACAAGTCATTATGATATATATAAAAAAAATCCAACAAATGCAGAAAATTAAAAATAAAAGGCTGCCATATCTACAGATTGCATACAAATTCAGCTAAAAAATGGGAGTGAATCGAGTCCAATACTAGTATCACAACAGAAAATGACTAAATTCTATCTATCAGATTACCTGATGTAACCATCATATATTTTCGCTGCTGTACACAAAATCTTACACTTCAACCTTATTGAGCTGCTGTTCTTTGCTTCCATTCATAAATAATTTGTGACTGTTCACAGTATTAAGGCTTACTAAGCTGCAGTTGGTGAGGCTAACTAGGCTAACAATGCTAACCGCTAACAGAACTTGTTGAAAGAGGTTTTAAACAATTTTTTCAACAAACACAAAAGTTATTTCCCTTCAGCTCATGAATGATTAATGTCCGAAAGGCTTAATAAGATGAAAAAATTGTGACCGGTCACAGCAGATAGGATTATTAAAATGCAGTTAGTGAAGCTAACAGGGCTAACAATGCTAAAACGTTGTTGAAACCGCTCTAAAAAAGCTTTTCAACAAACACAGAAGTTATTTCACCTCAACTTGTGAATAACTAATGTCTGAAATATTTTCTAAGTCACACTGAAACATGGTCATTATGTTGATTAATGTAGGAACTTTCCATATCACTTTACTGACATTTCACATTGTAGAATGTTGCTAAAACATTTTTGCTCAGTTTTAGCAAAAAAAAAAAAAAAATTACACATGAAAGTATCATTCTGATGCTTAGGTATGTTATTTTCAATCTTGTGAATGTAAATGCAAATGATTTAAGTATCATTTGCATTTACAGTCACAAGTAAATGCAAATGATTTAAGTATCATTTGCATTTACAGTCACAAGAAATAATCTCTAATAATGATAAAAGATAACCCCACATTTGTTGACTGATGCACCTACTTTCCGTCAGCCAGGTTGACTCCTCTGAAGAGCGGGTAGTCCTCTGGGCTGGGTTTGCCTGTTTGGTCCTCGTAGAGGAATACGGGGGATCGGCCCACTTCCAGTCCGAGCTGCTGGATGCCCTGCTCATTGTACACTGACAGCAGGAAGGACTGGCTGCCCTTCTTGGGTTTTACTGTGGCCAAGATGGAGAAATCCTCAGGGAAGGCATCACCTGACAGAACGGGCAGCGAGTTGGACACAAACAGAGACGAGTCAGAGAGTTACGAGCAGCAGGAACGATTCATCGTCGTGAGAGGAATGCAATACACCGTCTGGCTTGAAAAGTCATTGTAGTATCATGTCAGTAGACAGATTTATTGTCATGAGGACAAATAATATTGTTATTGTCACTTAAACAAACGGGGATTGGTTGAAACTGAGAAACTATTAAGGTGGGCTTTGTGCAGCAAAAGGAAACAAGTGCGATGTGAAGAGTGCCAAGAGTGCAACCGGATAGGATTAATCTGAGAGTGGTGGCTGGCAGAACAGAGTCTGTTCAGAGAGGGTTGGGGGAAAAGTGCAAAAGAGAAATACAAAGTGGATCACTTCCAGTACAGCGCAGCGTGAAGAGCGCTAATGACAAAAACATCTGGTCCTGAGAGACTTTGTGAAGCCATCCCTCAAACTCCTCCTCCCCACTTTTTCCCTCCCGTCCCCAAGCCGATGCATCCAGCAGACACGGAGACCCCAAATTATTACAGGAGAGATTCTTAATGACACATTTATTTGGAAATGGAAATACCAACAGCCTATTGGTATGCGATCGCACGAAAGATATGAAAGCGATCTTTTAGCCTCCATCTGCATAGTTCCACTGTGGAGGCTCAACTATTTCCGCAATTCTGCCAAAGTATGGGGCCCACATCTGCCAGACAAATTCTCTCTTAGTAGGGTGCACTCAGGACCGCATGAAAAAACCCTTCAGAAGAGAGAACTGCTTCAACTATGTGGCTTTGTGCTGAAAGACTTCTGATCTTTTAGTTTGAAAAAGATTAAAGTGAAGTGTTGACATGGCCGTTGCCCAGTTGCCATCTCGTCATATGACTTCATCTAGTCATAAAAGTTTAAGTCTTATTTTTTATACCTTGCCACTGTTTAAGACTCTTGTTTGAAGTAGGAAAGGAAGCAGCTCATGAGTTGTATGTGTTGACATAGTAGAAAGAAAGAGTAATTCACTATAAAAGAATTGGATGCACGCTGCACAGTTTTTAAGCAGCTGGTTGGGTTCTGAAGAAACACAACTAAACAACTAATAGTGTAACTAATTAAGTTAAAGCGCAATTTACCTGCTTTTTAACAATTATAAACATTTTTGATCCTCTGCACTTAGACTGATTAAGCCTGAACTGAATCTATAAAACACATTTTAACCTTTATTATAATTGTAAAAACACAAATGAGGATTTTTTTTTTTTGGCATTCGAATAGCTTTGGAATTACTCAAGCATAAAAAAAACACCGGTTAAATTTACCAATTAAACCACAACTGGATTGTTCATTTCTGAGTTCTGAGAGCTGTAATTTTGAAAACCAAAAAATTGTGGATTTTTAGCAACAATCTAGTATTGTGCATTGGCTGTGCTACATTGCTACAAATTCCAGATGCTTCTTATTTAAAAAAAAAAAAAACAGATTAAAGTGATAACTGTTATGTTTAACATAAGCAAAGAGGGCACTCAATCTCTACTAGCAATCTCTCTTGCGGTTTTCCAGGCAAGCAGAACAGAGAGGCTGGGTTTAGGGAAAAGATGTTATTGTAGCACCATCAAAGACTCTTATAAAGCCATCAGTTACAGGCTGGAGACAGGCTTGAAGAATGTTAAAGTGATAGTTATGCACAGTGGAAGAAAAGGTGCCACAGGAAGAGCAGGGTGTGGAAAGCCCAGCTTAGGCTAAGAAAGAGAAGAAAAGCTCCGAGAGCCAAATTTGTACCGGTCACCCTTCGTGCTTCGTTCCTTATCTCTATCATCTCCCTCTTTTTGTCAGCAGCTGGATGTCTGTCTGCCTTCCTGCCTCTTTCCCGTCGTCTCTGTATTAACACTAAGCATCAGATCGCATCATGAGGACAGCACATGCCTTGGCAGCGTCCTCGCTCAGGAATTCTGCTTGGAATCACATGAGAACCGCTGCTGTAATTGACAGACGTTGAACCGCGATGAGAAAGACGGAGCTTTAAAAGAGGAAGACGAGGATGAGACAAAAAGATCTCAAACAAAGTGAAGGGGATGCTTGTCACAGCTAAGCCCTGGGAGGTGAAAAAAAAGGCTTTGCTCAGCAGGTTAAAGTTTAGATCAAACCCGCAGTGCTTCTCCCACAATTGCTGCTACGCACTGCCAGTCAGCTGGCTTGAAGATGGTTTTTCTCAAAGTTACAGAGAACACCTGTTTGGTTGTTTAGATTTAAGATTATGGTATGGGAACCTCTTTTATTTAAGATGACGCTGTTTCAAGCCCAGAGTTTAAAAAAGAGACAAAAAGTAAATTGCAACAAAAACCAAACGTTCTCATTTGGACTCGTGTGAAAATTGGGAGTGTTTTGTACTAATGCCTCATCCTGTCATTTTTTTAAGTACCCGATGCCCTGAAACAACCTCCAACGGGATCAAGACAGTCCAGAAGCACAAAAAACTAAAACTGCAGAATAAAAGAACCACTGTCCTTATACGAAACTTTTTACCAGACACAGATGGAAAAATATTTTTAAAAGCTGATTTTTTTTATTTTTTTATCTTTCTGTAATTTGACTATTTAAGCTACTGCATTGGAGATTGCTCCCTTCTCATTTCATGTGTGTGTGTTTTATGTGTGCTCAGTGTGTGCTGACATGCAGTAGTCCAGTGCCAGATGTCCACAGAGTTTACACTGGCACCACCGCTGCCCGTTCCAGGCCAGAAAAAAGATTAAGAAAAGGCAGAAACCCAGGAAGAGGCACTCACATGGGAGCAATTTGATATTTTCTCTGCGATGGAATAACCAAATTAATTTTCTTGCTAAAACTAAGTGCAATATCTTGGACTTAATGCAGCAAGAATATCTCGTGGTGTGTCTCCTTAAGAGTTGTACCATCAACCCGTGTGTATAAAGGCAGGTAAATGAGGTAGACCTGCATCCTGTAATTTGATTATTCAGTCTCACTTGTGAACAAATCTGTTTTCATGTAAGACACATCAGCTTTCCAGCAACCCCCGACTCTGGAGGAGAGACTTCGAATTGTAAGCACTCTGAAAGGGAATACCGACTCACCTAATTTTACGCAAATTGATAATTTAATCAGTTAAAACAACCTGAGCCAAAGTTTATCTTGACAGCATGCATAGTGAGGAGGAGGAGGATGAGTAAGGTAAACAAAACTGAAATCACACTGTCAGAGAACTACAGCGATCAGAAGCACCCGGGGATCGTTCTCAAGGTGCGCCAATACCTGAGATTGGCACACGTTTTGTTTTACACTACTGTAGCTAACTGTAGTGGAAAAAAATCCCACATTATCAAATAATCCAAATATCCTGTTTGAGCTAGAAGTCAACTGACTGACGTTTTGTATTATAATTAGTTTTAGACTGCATGAAAATGAACCTGAAGCTCACAAAAGAACTGAACTGTGTTTTAAAGGACGCTTCCCACGACAACGTGGCCTAAACTAAGCGCAAAATAGAGAGCACCTTACCTCATAGGCAAACATGAAAGTCATTATTTCTATTTCAACATCATAGTTTTATTGAAAATGCAGCATCTGGCTACATCTTCTCTTTTGGCAATGAAAGAACCCACTTCCAGTTTCTTAATAATCCCATTAGCACCACATCTTAATGTCCTCCTAAGACCTTTTCCTGCATTATACATAAAGGATAATCAGTTATATGTCTGCCATAGTGAGTCTGAATAGTAATTGTATAATAATTAGCTGCAGCTGCAACAGATCTTTGCAGTATTGAGGTTGCGGCAATTGATATTATGATAACAAAAAGTTTTAGGAATATCTATGTCATTACTCCTACAATGATCAGTAACTTATATTTCCTGATAGTGTATATATTTTTCAAACCTTTCGATAACAAATGTCATGCTACACCCAAAATCCGGTGTAGCACAACTATCACTGTCCAAAACCTTCCACTACCCTACACTACAATAAAACACATTGTGCTTCCCCAATGATTTAAATCAAATACTGCGCAGTCTTACTCAAGATATAAACTATAAATAAGCAGTTCTGAATTGATCTGTTTTCGAGCCTTAGCTTTACAATTTACTATTTTGTCCCAAAATATCAATTTAATGGATACCAGCAGCATCACGTTATGATTCCTAACAATTCGATGACTCAATCCTACTGTTTTCGGTCCTAATTTATGATTTATGGGACTATCTTTCAAAAATAGTTCAGACCAAATCTGAACATGCTAAATTACCCTTCATTTGATTCAAAGAAAAGGCAAAGCAGCTGTTCGTTGGCTGTCATCCATTCTCTCCAGGCGGTTCCTCTTTTTTTTTTCTTTTTTTGCCACTTATGATTGAAGTAATAAAGGTAAGAAAGGTCTCCAGTGTTTTAAGAGCCTCGGTGATTTTAGATGATTCATCTCTTCCACATGTTTGCCTAATGATTGCATGTCTGCACTTGCTCTTTTCCAACACATCATCGCAGTCTGTCTGTGGTTACTGGGTCACGGCTTGGTGTGTTCCCAATCAAAGCTGGTTTTTATTTTATCATCCGAACAAAAGCAGGATGTTTGCATGTCTTCATTTTCTTTGTTTGTTTGGTTTTTTTTTTGCAAGAATTTTATTTGTAACCTTTCAGAGTGAGAGGATATTATGCAGATTATTAAAGCAAACAGTACTCCGAGCCAGAGTAATAACTAGCGAAGGAAGGGGGGAGGAGAGGGGGTAATAATGGATAAAATGATGTCAGAAGTTTAGCTGCCTTCTGGAATATATTAGCAAACATTCTCGTAAGAAAGAGGCGAGACAGGGGCCACATCACAAACACAGACACTAGATTTTAAATCCTGCAAGCTACAGACAGCTAGTTAGTCTGTTTGCACCTGAAGACTATGAGGTGCCTGGTTAAAACCCCTCTCCACATGGTTTGTTTTATGTGGACTGTTATTTCGGATCTTCCAAAGCAGCACATGTGTAATTATAGCAATGTGTGTCTAAACAAAGACCCATAAGGGGCTCCACTGTCATAGAGCATCAAAGTGAAAAAGGCATTTGTTTGATTGGAGAGCATGTAAAGGCACGCATGCCGCAGAAGCCTCATGGCTCAACGTTAAGCCCGGAGAAAGAGTCGGTTGCGAATCAAAGGGCCAGCTTAGCCCCTGACAGAGCCGTGACCGGGGATGTCTTCCAGCGGTCCGAGCTTTTATCGGAGCTGGGCTCAGCCTATAACCGCAGCGGCTCCTCAGAGTTTGGCAAAGTCTGGCTAGATGGAAATGAGATAAAAACAGAAGAGGTGGGGAGGAAAAAAGAAAAAAAAAAACAACACCGCGAGGCAGAGGGAGTCTTGGAGAAATGATAGGGAGGAGAAATTATGATGCTTGAGGGGGTAAAAGGCAGGCGAAGGGGAAAAGGGAGGAGAGAAAGGAAAGTAAGTCTGCAGAGCGCCCCACAGCAGCCAGCGCTAAGCCACGTCAGCACGGCAGAACAAGGCAAAAGTGGAACCCCCACTCCCCTCAGCCGCCCACCCATTTCCCTCTCTCCTCTCGCCCTCCCCTGCTTTCACTGCTTTCCCACTGTCCGGACTCCTCCTACAACATGGAATATTAGAGGAGCGGGATCCGATTCATCCGCTGTCGGATTTCTAGGGAAAAGAAATCCATTACCTTCCAATAAAAAAAGACAGCAGGGTTTACAATCAAATGCAGGATTTAAGTTAATTGGACAAATTTACGTGAATTAAACTAATAACAGATTGTTATATAAATGGTGGAGAGATTTTAGAAAGGTTTTGGCCTAAAGTAGATTGAAGTGGCTTGCAAACATTTCTAGCTTAACTGGCCCTGATCAGTGACAGGATTCATACTGACTGACCAGGACATGTTGGCTGTGTTTTAGACATTTGATCACTGAGGTAAGGATCTACTGAGTCTATAAGGAGTTCACACAAAAACTGATGTTTACAGCTAGTACTGCTAACCACACCTACTGTATGGCAGTAATCAAACTAATATAAGATGTTACAACCAGTTTAATATGTCAGCTCTGTAATCGTCTTGTTTTTATTTGATAAAATCCAGTTTAACTGCAGTGCTGTGTAACACCGACTGCTCTCTTTTTGAATGAAATGAGGTGACGCCGCCCTCATTTTGGCTCAATATAAATAATTATTCTTCTCAACAGAGAAGTGCCTTACGACTCTTGTATAGTCAAAGTAAATGAAAGAATTGCTAAAACAATCGACAGAACCAAAACAAAAACAACAAAAAAACAAAGTTAAGTGAGCTATAATCTGTTTTTGTAAAGGAATACAGGTGCTGCAACTAATATTATTATTATTATTATTATTATTATTATTATTATTTTTATTATTATTGCCTGTGTGCGCTGTGCTTTGACTGAGACACTCACCTGGGTAAAGCTGTTTGGTGGGGGCACTGAGCTGGGCATCTTTGGATACTTTGTACGCCACATCGGGTCCTTGTGTCGACCTCCGATGTGAGCAGAAACCCGTTGTTTTTGTAACACCCTCAGGTAAATTGTGAAAATCTAAAATCTTCAAGAGGTCTGCTGGTTCCGCTGCGAAGAAGAAAACAGACAGAAGAAAAAGATGTTAAGGGTTTATCATGCAGTATTTATCACATTGCTTATTCAGAGCCTTACAGTAGTTTTACGGGGCCTTAAACAGAATTTGGGCAAACTAATACCTCCTTTCGATTAAACATATTCATACTTCTATTACAAGCATAGCTTACGACACAAAAAAAAGTTTAATCAGAAAACAGTTTCATTCTATAACTGACTGCATAACTGTTTCTTATTTTCCACAAAAAGTATTTCAAATGAGTTGGAAGCAAATACAGGGGGTAAGGAAGCTCGCTAGCTGCTCGGTTTGCGTACACTTTGGGCTGACACCAGAGTCAATGCGTTCCAAAAATACCTGCATCTAAACTGAAGTGAAATTATATGTATTTCTTTCACCATTCTTTATTTCCAGTGTCCCGCTGACTCAGGCAAGAGTTGGTTGCTCAGCAGAACAATTCACATTTGGGAAAATGTATGTTTTCCCATTTAGGCACAAAGCAGAGATGTGCCCATTTATAGATTCCTATGATAATGGGTTGAAGCCGCACAGAGAAACCCACGCTTCCAACCATTTCACTTGCAAAGTCCACCGCTTGCCTCTCTCCGACCACAACCGTGCAATTAGCACACTCTCGACCCGGTTGCCTTGGCTGTGACCGGGCCACCGCAGGAGTTTGCTGGGTCAGAACAATGTGACATGGAGATTGACCCTGCACCGCAACCGTCATGTGCCAAAACCGCCCAGGACAAACAGCTGTTCGTGCAGCCAGAAGCAACACGATGACATACACCAGTAGCAAGTTTGTCTTCTTCCTAAGTAGAGATATGTGCAGGTCATCAGGAGGAACTTGGACAAACCTCACAGTTAGGAAACATCTTTAAAAGAAGACAAGTGGAAATTTCTGATAACTTGTGCCACAAATTCAAACTTAAACAGAAACAAAAGCGAAAGAATGTAGCGTTCATATTAACTTTCAAAAGCGCACGCAATCCTGACGTTTTGGGACCAAGATGGATGTTTTTCCACCTTTAACGTTACACTTATCCTGCAAATTTCCACTGAAAATGTTGTTAAAGCTTGACCATCAACATTCCACATCATAATACCTGCAAAAGATCTCCAAATCTATCAATTTAATGTCTTCACACCTTAATCCATTGCTTCGATTGGAAACAAAAGTTGCAACATTTTGTTACATTTTCAGTTGATGCAGTTCACTTTCACACCGAACTGCATCAAACAAACCGAATCCTTAAAAAAAAACTTTCCCATCTCGCCTGTGGTGGCGCTGCACCAAGAACTAATGAAGGAAACAGCACAAAAACCTCAGAAGAAGACACAAGCGTAACATCCTTCTACAAGAAATGTTAACAAAAATGGCAACAGATTAGAGCAGGTATCGAATTTCACTTGCATTTCTCCTACCAGCTCTAGACTCTTCTCTCTTGTTTTGGCCGTATTTACCCAGAATGCCCTGCACTATAGTCTGCTTCCTGCTTTTGGAGTTTGGCAATTTGGTGTTTGATTGCACATTCACACCTCCGTAAACGAATCAAACTTTCTAGGCAAACAAACTAGGGTTGGATTAAAGCGGACTAAACAGGGCTGGTGTGAACACACCCTAAGAACATCTTCTGTCCTCTGCCCTCTCCAAATCAAATACATCTTCTGTCAGATTTAGATATGGACTTCGGCTCAACTTTTTTGTAGAAGTTGACAAAAACCCCAGTTCCATCAGAAGAAAAATAAACCCAATGCATGATGTTGCCACTACCATGTTTCACAGTGGACATGGGATTCTTCTTCCCTTTGGAAGTAAATATTTCTGTCCTGTGATGCTACTTCTTACTTTAGGTAGAACAGGAACAGAGCCAGGAGTTTGTGGAAACTGTTGTAGCTCCTTCAGTGTCACTCCAGTCCTCTTAAAAACCTCCATGACTATTTCCCATCCTGTGTTTATGTCCATTTTTGATAAAAAAAAAAAAAAAAAAAAAAAAATCTACGATGTTAGATATGAAATCAAGAATGCTGTAATTATGCCGCAAAGTTCCCACAAAAGCATTAGTTTGGAAACGGGTTTGCAAACGCATGCAGCCATGTTATCGCAGCGTTTTATTTTCTACACTTTCTCAAATGCGACATCCTAGCCGACCATAGCGACAAGGTGAAACTGCAAAAGGCACAAACTGTTCAAAAAGTCAACTTGTAACAGAAACAACCACTTAAAACTAAATAGGCCACTAAAAACGTCAAATGATGAACGAGCACATTTCAGCTGAGCTTCAAAGTCGCCCGGGGAGACCTGTAACAACCTCCAGCTGGATGCAGTTATGAGTGACTAACATGCAGCAGAAATCAATTAAAAAAACATCCTCAAACAGAGGTTTCCATTGAAAAACAGTTAAGCTGCACATGTTTTCCTACAGCTGTGCAGTGGCGTAAATAAACTTCTTTACACACCTCCCGAAGCCTGTTCACATTTTCCACTCTGTCAAACCAAATGAAGAGTTTTATGCACATCTTTCCCAAAAAAAAACCCCAGCAAAACTGGAAAATCAAGGAAGTCGTTTTTGCTGGGAACAGAAATGTAGAATGAAAACAATTTGATCTGAACTTAATAAGTATTTTTCTAAATCAGATCCCAACAATGCTTTGGAGGTAATGATAGGCACAAGAACAGGCATTTGTGATGGCAACTCACCTAACCAAATGAAGCACCCCACCCTCCAATTTAAAAGCTCACCTACCTCTCTGCCTCTGTGCTGCACAAGGTGCCAATAACCGCACTCCTGTCTGGGAATCCGACACAGTGACACCGCTTTTGAGCAGAAGAAGGGTCTAAACAGAGAGACCAATTTATCTGTCATCAGCTCTCAATGAACAGAGGGATAGAAAACCACCCAGCAGCCACAAAATGTCCATCATCCACCATGAAAGGGGTGTCTGATTAAGCGAGGCTAACTCTCAGACCTCCGCAGCGCAGTAATAAAGGCGCATGTTACACTGTTATCTGATGGGAAGCATTCCCTCATCCATCCATCATTATTCGGTTTGTGCACATGAGCAGTGTTTGTGTTTAGAAGCTTATTCACGTGACTCAGTTCCAGACGCATCATGTAGCATTTCTGTGAAGTTCTGAGCATTTGAGGTGCCACAATCCAGCAGGGACAAATGCAGAAAAAACATCACCCGCATAAAGATGCTACATTTCAATAAAGGCTCCACAAGAATGACACAGACACACACAACTGTTAATATAGACATGATTGGTAGTCATCACACAAATCCTGCCAAAATAAACAGGGGTGGGCAATGTGGAATTAAAATTTTTATCACAATATTTTGTGGTATTATTGTGTTAAACATGATCATGAAAAAATAAAGAAAGATTTTTAAATTTTTTAGGTAACTATGTTTTGACTGAATGTCAAATACTGATCCTGAAAAAGTGAGATAGCCTACAGGACACCTCTCGTGTAAAGACATGTGATTTCTATCACCAAACTGAGCACAGTAGCTCTATTAGTCATATTCTCAATTTACTGATATTTATAAATGTTCTCATGGAACAAGCGGTGGTAAAAAGAAAAAAAAAAGAAAACTAAATTTATGGGGTTTATAAACATAATAAATTGGAATTTATTGTGTCAACGATAAATCAAATTTCTTATCATAATAAAAAAATATTATTGAAAAAGGATTTGATGCATGCCCACCTCAATGCAACTTTGTCTGGTAATGTGACTATACATAGCTAATAAATTAAACCTTGCTCTCTCTACATTGGAGACTCTTATTTTGAAGTGAGAAGGACACTAGGTCAGCTGAAAACTGACTTATATTTGGCAGTATTTGTGAGAATTATAAGAAGTAAAAGAGGAACAGACAAGAGCCGAACAATCTGTAAACACTGAGAATACTGTGACTGGTTAAATGTTAGCCGTTAATGACGCTAAAGTTAGCGCCTGCATTAGCTTCCTATCAGCGTTGCACTGAATAACTATTTCAAAAACAGGCTGCACTTATGGACCATATAGTCTATTTATGAAAGAAAAACATTTTAACAAATCTTTTGGCCACCTTAGAACAAGGTAAGCATGAAAAATTGGTGAAAAACAAAACTTGCTAAAACAGATGGATAAACACTTATAGTTTTCTCTGGACCCGATCTTATAGGGCATAATAAAATTAGTTAAACATGAAACTGTGATATTGTACTAAGATCTTTATCATTTGTGGGCTGAAGGAGAGACTGAAACTCAATCTAACTGGCCAAATATTTAACTTGCATCTGATGCAGAATCACAATTTCTTGCATTCATTTTGTGAGCTAATTGTATTGCATTCCAGTTGGTTCATAGCCAACAGAATAACTTTATATAATATTATGACATTATTGTTGTCAACGATGGACTATGATTTAAGTTTGATTTTTATTAGCTGCGCACAGTTTATAGGAACCAAATGCCTGCAGTTCAAAAATAGGAACACAATAAGAACCAACTAAAACCTTCTCAATAAGACACTTCAAACTCGCCATGAATGTCAGAGCAGTCCGCTTCGATCCAACAGTATCTCTCGGTAACCGGCCAACATCCAGCAGAACCGTATCTCGCTTCAAACAGCTCAACCAATGACTTACAGTTCTACAGAAGCCCCTACAAGGCCTGCACAGAGCTGGCTTACACTTAGCACAGTGACCACGATCGCTCTAAATTATGGAGCTTAAGGGTGGTCAGATTAAAGACAAAACTACAGAACTCCACTCTGAAAGTAAAGTCCATAAAGTCCGTAGCCATAACCATTCGGTCAAAGGCTCCATTTTCATTCTATGCTCACATGTCGTCTCTGTTACCAACACTATCCCATCTCCTTATTTGGATGCAGACTTGAGTTTGGCTGCTTTTTCAGGCCTCTCCACTGAGAGGTTGAAAGCCTCCTCTTCATCTCTAATTTACAAGAGTTTCATGGCCTTCCATGTAAATAAACTACACTGTCATATATCTGGAAAATGCTCTTCTAACGTTACAGTCGTCTGCATTTGAATGGAACCGATCAAACATGAACTAGCGGCAGCCAAGAATGTCCACTGCCATTTTTGTTGGGTTGTAGGTTATAACAGAACGCCAATACTGATAACTCACTTGATAAGTGACTACAGTTTATTTGGACTGCAAAACAGCAGTAGAAGGAGCTTTTAAATAAGCGATGCATGGCTAAATTAGCTGCTAGCTGAAATCTTTTTTGCTGAATTAGGTCTGACTGTTTTTGGTTGAAAACTCAGAAATCCTATCTTTTTCCAATCAGTGAATATTCCATA
Source organism: Poecilia formosa (assembly GCF_000485575.1). Classification (NCBI taxonomy): domain Eukaryota; kingdom Metazoa; phylum Chordata; class Actinopteri; order Cyprinodontiformes; family Poeciliidae; genus Poecilia; species Poecilia formosa. Next base: position 2,212,358 of record NW_006799967.1, on the reverse strand, counting down.
CATACGCGAAACCGGGTGGTGCTGACAACACTCTTCAGTGTTGACAGTTGTCTGTGGTGCACTCAAGCTGCAAGACAGCGAATGAGAGCAAGACTTAAAATCTGAGTATGTCACAGTTAAGTTGCTTTATTTACTCGTTCAAAATTGGCAGTTTTGGAGCTCCGCGGAGTAAAGGTAAAGATTATCAAGGGCATACAATGTCAACAGTGATAAATGCTAATTTATAACATGCTGCAGACATTTTGAAATGTAATTATTTGTCGTGATGGCAGCTTGGGATTCCCTATGCTCCTGAGGGCAGGAAGGCTAGAAAAATATTTTTGAACATGTTGCTGCTCACTCTCTCCTAGTGAGCAGCAACTCACTAGGACCACTCAAAGGGCCAATGGCCCTTTGAAAATATTTCTGCTTGAGAAAAACATAGAACCTTATGGCATCTGAAACTAAAAAAAAGGCGCCATTCATCACTTTTCTCAATGCAGCGCCGTTTTAAAACTACATTTGAAAGATATGTATGTTGATCAGCCAAATGCAGATAGCTACCCAAACCAAATGTCTAAGTTCTTTCTGTTGTTTCAAAACCCCTAACTTGGTCAGTTGTATTTTATATTTTCATGGATCTGAATGTGACAATATTTGAAGGTGACACCCAGGAAACTCAACAGTCAGGAGTGAACTGGTCAGATACTGAAGTATCAGCCATTTAGTGGAGTGCCTGGCCACTTTAATGGTCTTTCTAGGAACTGGTAAATGAGTTTTACTCGTCAGCAAAACCCTTAATTGTGCAACTTTAGTTAGTCTACAATGAAAGGCTAAGAAAAGACAGCGCTGCTCTTGTCCGCAGGCCAAGTACAAATAAAACTTCCCAAAAACTGCGGCGAGAGACAGAAGATGACTACTTTTTTTTTTTCCACCAAGAAATGGTTCAAAGAAAAAAAAACAAAAAAAACATCTATAACCAGCAGGGGACTTCAGAAATGTGAAAAAGCAAACATTATCACTTCAACTCCCTTCCCTGATGTACACTTTCTCAGAGACTCCTTCATTCACAGATTTCGGTCACCAGGAGGTCGACCTGGTAGCGGAAGCATTCCTGACCTCGTTCCAAGCCGCAGGTATGGGGCTCAATCCCACCTTGTTAAACTGAGATGTTTACCAACTTAATCCACCAGGTCCCTTGAGGAACCAACACCTCTGGAAATGGATGCTAAAAATACTTTTTCACCTCAACCACACAGCCCCTCATATCCGAGAGGCAGGTTCACCTCAAGTACACAGAGAGTGTTTATACGACGTTGCCTTGTGTACATTCGCTCTTTGCCCGTCTGCCACATATTTGACACAACTTTCACACAAAAATACAAAGTAAAAAAAACCGGTGAACTGTGTATCACAATTTCCCAGATTGTTATTGATTGGCTCTGATCAGTGCATGGCAGGTCAAATATTGAAAAACCTGGGAGGCGTTGGAGGGGGTAATCCTATTCATTGAATGCACTAAAGCTAATAACTCCCTCTGGTTGAGGTTTGAAAATGCATCAGTCAACACCGTGCAGGCTGAGGCAGTTTTTGTGGACTTAATAAGCATAGTTCAAAGCATCAATAACATTGCAAATTCTTCATCTTCTGTTGGATTCAAAATGATGACTTTATTAAAAGAGATGCAACATATTTTTGTCTGTTTTGCAGTGTTTAAAAAAACAACTAATGTACAAATTGGTTAAAATCTGAATGGGTGGATCAGGCCTAGAGGCAAATCAGAAAATTGTTCCCAATGATTGCATTTTTTATCAACAGATCAGAGCCTTTGTTAAAAAGTGATCAATCCTTTGGATCTTTGCAAAACAGAAAATGTCTGCGCACAAGAATGACACCACCAAATTTCAATGTTAAATCAATTCATGAATCAAAAAAGACAAAAAAATACTGCAAATCTCACATTAAAACTACCTGCTGACGAAAGACTAGCTTATTATTTGCAATAATAAATATCTTCCTCTTCCAATCTGACCTTAGTGTACCTCTTTCATTCAGTCTGTAAGTGAACAGCAGCTAAAAAGCCAGGTTCCTAATCCTGGTTATGGCTCAGTGCCAAGACTGTGGTGGATCCCATTCTCCCTAAGTATTCATCTCCCCTCAATTTTCACAAACCCACACACACACACACACGCGCGCGCACGCATATAGACCCACCCACACATGCAGTCTCTGTAACAACTCTCAGTGACTCCAGACGGCACCATTTTATTTGACAGCAAGAGCTGTGCAGAACCAGTGCGTGATGACCTTTTTCTTCGAGGGGGTGGGAGGGGATTAACATTTTTTATATTCTGACCGCTCCCCCCCCGCCGTCCTCCTCCTTCGTCGGCCCTTCTCGAGGTGAGGCCTGACTCTCAGGCACATGCTTGACCTAGGGCTGAGGACATGGAGTAATTAGTAGCCATAAAGAGGACCCTGCCTCTCCTGGAAGCCAGCACAGCCGAAAGCAAGAATGCCCAATGAGAGACTTCCCCCTCCTAGAGTGCATCACCAGCAGGGAGGGTGAAAGACTTGTTTTTTTGGGGGGGGGTTTTCACCTGATTTTGTTATAAAACCCGAAGCCAACTGTCGTAAAGTTGGAACCTTGCTGCAAGTACAGCAGGTTACAATTACGGTCTTTACTTTAATTGTTTAAAGCAGGTCAATGTGACCTTAAAAAGAGGAAGCATATAATTTTTTTTTTTTTTCTACATATCATGTAGAGCAACATTCCAGAGCCCTGAGGTGTTGGGTCGAAAATTTGACAGCAAAAACAATGACATCAGACACACCTGCGACCTTTCAGTTCCCACTATGTGACCAGACAGGGGAGTCATACAGCAGGAATTATGATTATGCTAGGTAGCGCGCACGAGTAAATTAAATCCAGTACATAGCAGAATCCTAAACAAGTGAAATCTTAACATGAAAAACACTTGCAGTCGTATTCAGACCATTTCGGGATATGTTCAATAGACCAGATGAAAATTACAAGGAAGCGCTAATGTGCTAATTTGAGGGCTCTGATGGAATCCCAAAGCCCCAACCAATGTTCTACACTGGCTATGTAATTAAAAAAATAATAAATTAGAATTATCTTTAGACAGCATGTCTAAACAGAACAATCAAACAACTTTATTTCACATCATTCTCTCTCAGCTAGCTGACACTAAATTAGCCACAGTAAAACAAATTTAATCCTATCTGCTTGTCTCGCCTTGCATAACTTTTCAAGCCAATCACATTACGCCCAATAAAATACACAAAAAAAAAACTCAACTTGCACTCCTTTACACTAGAAAAACAATGTTAAAAAGCTGCCTGAGCAAAGCTTCTGGGACATTTAGCGTCTATTAAGAGTGCCCATTGTGTGTGATAGCTTGTGAAAATTCCCCAACTCTTTTGTGCAGGGGGGAAAACCACTGCAGGGAGGTTTATTATCCTGGTGGCACCATGGCGTTCTGGTTGGGGCATCAGGGAGGACGGTTACACCAGTGACACTGTGTCCTAACTAAAAACACAGGCTTGATTTTAAGGGTACAGCCTCATTATGACCACACACCAGTTAGTTAAGTTATAGCACCACTCCTGAACTGCGCCATCGCTTGTGTTTAGCCACCGGTCTGGCTTCGACCACAGTCAGCTTGAATCGAGGGGTATTACTGTGTAGCTGCCACTCTCTCCATGCTAAAGAACAGCATATTGTGCTCAGGCATTGCTTTCACCAAACAGAGAGGGATATGCGCGCACGCCTCCAAATTGCTCCCTCCAAGATTTGGCTATGTGTGCTAGTAGGAGACTTTTGAAAGTTATACTTTTTTTTTTTTTTCCATTCTGCAGTTTGAATAGAAAACACAGCCAGCTATCAGGCTGTCTGAGAAAAGCCCCAGAAATAATTACCAGTGTTGAGAAAGTGGAGGAGGAAAAACATAAACTATGGGTTTTGTAGCACAATTAGTCAAAACAGAAGAATCAGAACATGGCACATAAAACTAAACAAATTTTGACAAGGCTGATTCGGAAAGATTTGCGAAAAAAAAAATACCGATTTTGTACAAATGATTCCTTCTGACCGCACACACTGAGACATTCACACTGAGTTCTGCACTGTCATGAGGAATCACTCAGTAGATCCCATGCTCTGCATCCCTCTCATGCTGGCGATAAACTTATGAAAACACTAATGACGTTTTGTCTTCTCTAAGGCTGAAAACGATGGTGGAGGCACAGACACCTCGTCTGGTGAAATTCCGCATCTTTGTTATAATTGCTTCAGTTTCCAAACCTGCTACAGACTGAAAGTTCAAACTCTCATTGGAGAATACAAAGCAACTGTGTTCCAGTTGAAGGAAGGCTCGTCAAAACCTTGTATCTCATTAATAAGGCTAGGTGACATTAGACGACGCAATTATATTTTTATTAAAATGCAGCCTTTTGGGGTGTGCTGTGGTGGCACAGGGGTTAAGCACAACCCACACATGGAGGCCTTAGTCCTTGATGCAGCCGTCGCAGGTTCGATTCCTGGCCTTGGCGACCTTTGCTGCATGTCTTCCCCCTTCTCTCGTTATCCACCTTCCTGTCAATTAACTATTGAACAAAGGCCACTAGAGCCAAAAAAATCTTAAAAAAAAAAAAAAAAGCAGCCTTATGATTCTGTTGATAAAGTCTTCGTTAGATAAATGCAAACAAATTTCGAGTTTTGCGCGTAACGCTCAGGTAAACGCAAGAAAATGCTGGTTTTGATGAAACTTATGTTTCGCTTACAGCTAATGTAGACTTGCAAACATCAATATGCAACACCTAAGAGTAATCTAGGACAATTTAACAAATATTTTCTGAAAATCTCCAATACAAACCACTGAATGAAAATGCTGACGAGGTGACTTTAATTTAGAGCTGAACACTGAAAAAAAACCCAGCAGTGGTAGTATTTAGTCATCTTTCATTATGCGTGCCAAAATTCAACGACTTTTCTAGTTATGGACGACACATTCTGATGATATGACACTAAAACAATGACCATGAGTCCTGCATACAGTATCTGATGCATTTTATGCACACAGATGTGACGAAACAATTTTCTACCCGGAGTGTCTGTTGTGTACTCCGAGGCTCGGTGCACTGAACGGCCTTTTTATTTCTTTAACAGTGGGAATACCAGATGGTTTACTTCACTGTCTCTGTGCTGCAGCGCACAGCAGCACAGATAAATCACTGTCTGCCTCCCTCCACACACTGAGATGGAAAAACTGACTCAAGATTCCACGGTGCACCTCAGAATGCTAATTTTACAGCAAAAAAAAAAAAAAAAGGAAGAAGAAAAAGAAAAAGAAGTACAGGCATAGTAATTTTCAGGCACATATGTGATTACCGTTATCTCTGCCACGGTATCTGTGTTTCTCCCATCCTATTTCCGCTGTTTCTTCTCTCAGTTTCATTAACTTTTTTTTTTTTTTTTCCCAATAACCACACTCAAATGCATTTTAATGCCTGCCAGTTTTATCTGCGACTTGCGAAGCTTTCCGTCTCCAGCTGCAGTTACAGCTCCAATGGCTGACACTTTCGAAATTTATGGTGAAAGAGAGCCCACAGCACATGATTATTATTCCAGAAGAAATGCGCTGAAAAGAAACAATAAGGAGAAATCTACTTATAACAAATCCTGCACTCTACTGAGACGTTTCTGTTTTTTGATTATCACTTGCATGAGCAAAGCCAGTGATTTGTTTTTCCTGACGACGTTAGGATGATGGGAATCAATCTAAATGGAGAATGTGTTCCCACATAGTAAGAGTTTCATCATCATTAGTGCTCTCAAGGACTCCTACATTCATTCTCATCATTTCCCATTCAAAAACTAGAACTATGCTTTATAAATGAGTACTAAAAAGCCAAAAAAAATAAACTTAGATCTAGCCCACTGTACTATTTTGTGGGGTTCACTGTGAATTCTCAGTAATTCCCCCAAATTCCTCTATAGACAAACACACTGAGCGAATATAATTTTATTCTATATGTATATATATATATTTTTTTTTTCATATTTCACATCATACAAATCAATTTGCTTCTGTGGTAAGTTGGTAAAAAAGAGATCACTGCTTGAAGTTATTGACGGTAAATCTAAATCCATTTCAACATTAGCATGTGAAAGATAAATCCAAAAACTGATTCACCACGATTTTCCCAGTTTTTTTTTTTTTTTTCGACTTGCAGATACATTCTTAAATTTATATGACAACATTGTGGTAAAGAAAAACAAATATTTACTCAGTTTTGGGGGGAAATTTCGCTTCGGTTCTTTCTATTAAGAGACGAACATTTTCATGTTAAGCTCATGTTAAGGAGAGACAGGAGTGATGAAGTCAACAAACAAAGTCAGTGTTTATTATATTTTATGTTTATTAGTATAGGAGTAATTTCCCTTCAACTACTAGTGACACTATTAAATTGCACTGAAAATACATCACAGAACTGGGTAGTCGGCTGTATCAATTACAATAATTTATTTGAAAAACATTAGATTGCTGACTACAAGCTTCAAATTGGACGTCAAAGTTATTAAACTACAGTATTATCAATAATTTCTGAAATCTAAGAAGCGTAAACAAAAAGCCAAAAAGGATTATTTACTGCCTGTTAATAATTCTTCACCGAGTCGCTTCACACACTTGAATTCAAAATGGAGCGAAATAACTTGCGATGTCAGGATTTGCCAAATAACACGCCATAGTTGGAGTGACAGCCAAGTCGAGCATAAATTTATCTGCTACTGACATTTTAACGGGTGACTCACTTGAGCAACATCAACCCTGTGGGGGAACAGAAGTCAATGTGCAAATAAGATCCTACTACTATCCCTGAATCGTACAATAAATCAGCCAAAACCAGATACCTACTTACTGTTCCAACACCACTCAAATACTTTCAGGGAAAGTCCACAAATAAAGAAAAAAGTGGAAGTTATTCAATGCTACTTTCACATTTCTATTACTTATTAAAAGCATTCCTCTCTTAGCAGTTCAAGTGCTTTACGTCTTGGCAGTACAAGTTAGCTGAAGCTCACACAGAACAAACAACAAATGTAGAGAAAGCCACTAGCAAAAGTTGAAATAAATGACACAGGATGTGCGTTGAACCTTTAGCCTTGAGTTCAAGTGACATTAATCAAGCCACCCAAGGTGTAAACACTGCTGACTATGCATTTTGAATACTTATGCAAAGTCACATCCAATCAATTTGAGTATGTATTCTCATAAGGCTCATTTGTCAAATTAAAAGTTCCTTTTCAAAAGCAGATATTATAGCTGGCTCTTCACATCTTTATATATAAAAAAGGTGTTTTTTCTGTGAGATAATTCAAAATTAACTGTTGTTTTCATTAGCTGCAAGGGGGAAAATCATCCCATGTAACAGAATTAAAGGCTTGAAAAAGTCAGCTTATATGTAAATAATCTATGTAATGTGTATTATTTAGTAAATGGAGTTACTGCACTAGATTGGCCTCTCGATAATATTCTGTGTAACTGAACAAAACTGTAAATAACATAAGAATTGCTTTAGTGCAAGTGTGTGTGTGGTCATTTGTGCTGTTTTACTAAGCTCATAAAAAAGAGAATTCAATCAAATGTTGAAAAAAAATTGCCCACATAGGTTTATCAGTAACAAAGCTGAGCAAATCTTAGGTTTTCACAAATTCTTACGTTACAAAAGAATATAAAAGGATGTTTCCCTCCAAAGTCCACCAACTTTTGTGTAAAAGGATATTTTAGTTTTAGAGATCAATGAACTACCAGGAGGTGGTCAAAATGTTCATTTCTGCCATATATTTTAATATAGGAGTCAATATGAGTAGCTCACCAAGATCAAGCAATTGTGTTGATTTCTGTGTTTGTCATGTTTCATCTCCTAAGGTTTTGTCCTTAGCAGTGAATATTTCTGTACCTTGTTAGCTCAACATCTGTCTGAGAACATATAGAAGATATATTCATGACATCCTAACATGTTGAAAAGATGTTTGTGCTGTAATAATCGAAATCAGCACATCAGTGTAACGGTGTGTGGTGCACAGTGTTACAATCATTTCTTACTGTGATACTTTAGAATCACATTATTACTGTTGGCTAGACTTCTACTGAGAAGTAATTGCAAGAATTCAGTTGCCCAAATACATACTGTTAACTCATTATCCATTTAGGTAGTTTGTTTAATACAGTTGGCAATTATAGTGCCTTTATGCAACCTACATGTGCAGTCCAACAGCAAACCTCTTGAAATAAAGTCAATAAATAAAACTATTTAGTAAGGATTATCCCAGCATAAGGGTCCACCCCAATAAAAAATTCCCTGGTCACAAGTACAAAAGGTGTCCCACCAACCCTGCTGAAGACCTCCATCAACTGCGAAGTAGGGATATCCATCAACTGAAGACGGGAAACAAGGCAGCATGAGAGCCCACTCCACCACAGAAACCACTAGTGAGAGGGATAGCAGATGGGTAGCAAGGGGACCACACTGAAAACTGCTCTTTATTGCACGGAAAACACCCACAGCATTCTCATACCCAACCCACAGATACTGCCTGGCATCACACTGCCTGGCATCAAGCACCCACTAAGCCCTCAAAGCAGCCCTCCTGGACAGCATATGTGGATTAAAGTGGTTGTCCCACCTGACAAGACATTATCTATCTGTTGATGAGAACCTGGGCAGAATAAAGGCCAACCCTAGAAGTAGCTAGGGTTTGCCACAGGTAAGGAGTACAAAAAGTGAGTGGCCAGTCAACAGCACTGACGACCTTCCTCAGCTGCAGTGGAAAGACCCACAGAGTGAACAAGAGTTGGGAACCTAGGCAAACCTCCCAAGAAAGGCCAGGCCAAGTCTGATTAGCTCAACTGTCAAAAAGTTTGTTGTTGTTCTTCAACTTCCCCAAACACGAAATTTCTAGAGACTTGCTATCTCTATGCAGTTTAATCGACGTCCCACGGCTTAAACTCTAGCTGTGACCAGGGCTTGATTATTGAGGACCTCACTAAGCCTACCGTCAATAGCAACAAGAAGAGGTATGTGTCACACACAAACCTAACTGGTCAAAACAAGAAGAACATCCTTATAAAAACACAAAGCCATCGTATCTAAGAAAAACTGCTTTGTGTCATCACATGTGTTTTTATATAATTGGGTACAGAAAAGTTGTATATTATAAACCATATTCACATCTAGTATGAAACTTCTATGCCTTCATGGTCTTCCATTACTCACTGTTTCCTTAAAGTTTGCATGTGTTCTATCCCTTGATTTCTTGCTTTTGACCATGCTTTTGGATTTTAGCTACTTAGTTACTTAGCCTTCAGCATTTAAGTCACATCTTCTAGGATGTGCTCAAAGATTTTTTTGCTTTCATTCTAAACTAAACAAAAGATTGACTTCTGTCCATAGTCAATGGTTTGTTCGGTCAGAAAGATCTCTTAAATCCTGTTTAAACACATAACTGGTGTGCAGTAAAACTCCAGTTCAGTCCCTTGTTGCAACAAGACCAAATGAATTAAGCTTCCCGGAGAAAAACAAAATCCCGCTGACTAGGCAAACCATGTCCTACTATATATGTCCTCTCATTACAACTTCAACTGATTTCATCACCTAATAAATTTAAAATAGAGTACATATGACTACAGTAAAGTTTCATGACTGACCAGAAACCATTGTTTCTTCCCACTTGGAAAAAAAGTGCTTACACTCAGTTTTCTGCAACCAAAGTTGCGGCTAGGCTCTGGCTGGAGAAGGGGGAATAGGGTTGGAAAGGATGAGTCATACATTGCTTTCCATGCTCAATGATTATAATACCCATTACAGAGAAAAGCACTGTTTTACAGCTAAAGTGAATGCAGAGCTTGTAAGTCTGGACCAGATGCAGAGTTTCACGTGGCCGTGCACAACATACAGCAGCGAAGCTGATAAATCCCAAGCGCAAGTGTTTGGGGTTGCATCACAACCCCAAAACCTTAATTTGGAGAAGAGACACATAAGGAGAAAAACAAATCAGAAAAATTTTTGAAAAGAAAGCGCTCTGCACCATGACCACTTTAAAACAACAGATAAATGCTTAGTCTAAATGAGACTTGAAGATAATCAGCGACAGGACATGGCAAATAGTACGCTGATTGTGTCGAACAAAGGATCTTCTTGTCACCAGGTCAAAAATCTGTCCTGCATATTTTGCTTTATCTGCCATGTTATTATCATGCATTAAAGCTGATTTACAGCGTCGCTTATCCACAAAGCCTGCATTTACAGACTTGAAGTGGCACATGCACTTACAGGGTCACTGCCTCTCCATGCAGCCCCAGATTCCTTCCTCTGCACCAAGGCAATAGGCACACACAAAAAGCCACTTTCTCTCATGGCCGCTTATCTAATATTGCCGGACATGACCGCAGGAGAGCTAAAAGACACTGTGTATGAACCAGCAGACCCAAATTCCACCAAATGAGTCTGAGTTGGATAAGAGAAGGTGGTTAAACTGGATGAAAGATGACTCTCTAAACCTGGTCCTTAATCCAGCATTCAATAAGTTGTACTCTAATAAGGTAAGAGACATTAATCAGCATCATTTCATAAATCCAGATGAGCCCAGTTTGGCAGCACTCTCCAGGAAAACCACCTGCTATCATTGCATATAAAACGCCAAGAAGCCCTATGAGCTCATCTTGCCGGCATTGGGTCACTTCTCTGAACTTCACTATTTACTAGCTTCATCAAAAAGCCAAAGCCAAAGGGCAGAAATGACCAATACATAAAATATCATTTTGAAGAAGAGCTCTCCATACACAGGGCAACTCTAGATGAAAACCAGCTGCAATAGACCTTTAACCCGGCCATAAAGTCAGCCCACATCAACAAAAAGAACCTTTTAATGACCCTGGTTGTAACGAGTACAAAACTGGGAAAATAAAAGGCATATGCTGCTATTATACCCCTAAACCCCTCTATAACTGTGTCACTGTTATTTGATTAGAAATTTTCTCTAAAACCAACACACAATGGTGTATTTTCTCTTGAAAGAAAATGCAACTGAGTTTTTCTTTTTTTTTTCTTTTTTTTCATGGTTCCTCTGTTCCACCAAGAATGGGAGGAAAACATCTGGAAGACATTTCTTTGGCGTTTTGGAGGGCTTAGCAGACAGCACAATGGAACTTATCAAATCCAGATGGGGAGGCACTCAGAGAAACAGCAAGGTCCTCTGTTTATCCCTTTTAAACTTGCATTAGGATTAAACACATATAAGTTCACTGCATTAATTCCCACTTCCTGAAAATATATTGTTGACGTTGCCCAAACACAACTGCTCCTCGACTGCTGCCATATGTCACCTACGGGTTTGGTTAACATATGGCTTTGTTTTCATTTGCGCAAGGTATTCAAAGAATGTTTTTTCAGTATTTCTAATGACTGGGTTCTGTTCCTGTGTGAATTTCCAGCTGTGGAAAAAAAAAAAAAAAAAAAAAACGTTAAAAGTGAAATTTGATTAATCAATTTAATCCAATTTAGAGAAAGTCATAAATAAACCATTTCCATATAAATAAAACATGTGGTAGATGGAAATAAATGAATTAATATCCAAAGAAAACATTGCTGCTTGCATGCAATCTAAAAACATAATCTTGCTACAACCTGGAAACGCTCACTGAATTCTGAATCAAAGGCAAATGATAAGGTTGGAAAAGAGACTTCAAAGTTGCTCAACATCCCACTGTGCAGCTTCTTTTCATTAAATGCAACCTCAGTTTTCATCTTAGTCTCACTTCCTCCAGCAGAGCCAAAAGGGAATCTATTGAAACAAGAAAAAAAAAAAGAAAAAAAAAACTACCCTATAGCGAAAGAATTCCCCTTCTTTTGGCAATAAAACACTAAACTTGACAAACATGAAATATCTAGCAGTCACCTTTGAACTCTGACCTTTCTTCTCCTTCTTTGTCTCAGTGACTTGCAGGCCTGGTGTTATTTATACTTTTCACTTAAGTCTTAAAGTTTCCTTTCTAACAGTAAAACAAAATGGTGTTCCAAATGAGCCGTGAACTTTCATTAGCATAGCCTGATTAACTTTCAGTGGGATGATTATCTGGGTATTTTGTTCCCATCAATGGGAGTATGAAAAACTCAACATACATTATGTGACACACTGTATGTAAACAGGCTGCACATTGCTAGCAAATCTCTCTATAGCTTGATTTCATAGCTTCTTTTGTTGTCAGAACACCAGCAGAAACTAGCTAATGATAAAGACCAGTAGGACCACAACAAATACCATTTTGTTTTTACTTTCTTTACTTTTAAAAATATTTGGTTTTATGTAAAAAAAAAAAAAAAGTTTAAGTCTGTTAGCACAGTGGGCTAACCTCAGAAGTACATATTTTTCTCAACAATGGCGACCTCCCAATAAATATTTTCTTCAAAACTAAAACCTTCTGTCTACACAACATGTAATTGTAGCATGAAAAAGGTGAAAAGACGTGAATGTGGATATGTTTATTGAAGTCTAAATGTGGTTGAAAAGTAGTTTAGGCTGCTGGGCTACAATGAGTAAATGTTTGGCCAGTATCAAAAACGCAAGAAGAATGTGAAAACTGAACTTTCCTTATTAAAGTCAGTTTAGTTGCTGTCGGATAAAGGTGATCTATTTACATTGTAATTCAGGAAGATGCTTTAAGTAATCCTGTGTAAAAAGATGGTTTTGACAACACCTATTTCTTATTTTAAGTGATATAGCTAAATGGCAGCTCATATGAAAATGTATGCTAAGCTGTATTATACAATATTATAAAAAGATAAAGTTCTATACAGTGATGTTAGATCAAGAGGCTATCATTAGCTTAGCAAGTCCTGTTTTGAATTCTGTGTAAAAATCAAATTGAAAATCAAACCTCAGTGCCCTAATGACAGTGTGTTCATGTTAAGAAAACATTTCTCTTGTTTAGTGAATCGATTCGCCTTCTATGTATTTCGTTCTGTTCCAGGTCAAAGGAGACTAAAGCAAGAGGTCACCAGTCCAGCAGAGGTCCCACACTATCATTTCTTCCATAAAACCAAGCATTTAACTTTAAAATCTAGGTTAATTACATTGACAGAGAGGGCATGCTAACTCCCATAACTGTGGCGAAACACTGTTAACCGACACCCAGCGCCACTTTGTTGTTTTTAATTAAAGTGCTGTGATAATGCAAGTAACTTCTCATTCAGGCTTGGAATTGTGATCAATATGGAATGTAAATAATAAAAACATCTTGTGTTTCAACATGTATATTGCAAATTTCAACATACTCAAGCAATCATAGCAATAGCTGTGCCTTGTACAATGCCTTTATTCTATATCTGTGCAAGCCTTTCAAAGGAACTGCACAAAAACTTAGCCTTGGGAGGTAGGAGGCTGTTAGTTATGAGTGAAAAAAAGACTACTACAGCTGAAGAATAGGAAAGTTAAACCTTATTTGACTTGGGGGGTGAAACGTTACATGTCACAGTGTTTTAAGATTACCAACGCTGTACTTTGCGATGACAAAGAGCACGATAGTAAAACTGGAAAACGTTGACAGAGGAGATAATTAGTTTACACAGGCTTTTCATGTACCTGCTATGTTACTACCTCTCAATCAACGAGTCTTTACTGGCATATGTCAGCTTCAAGTTTCAAGAAGCATATCAGTGCCCTGAGGATCCTTTACATGAGTCATATAAGTTTTGATAGACTTCTTTTTTTTATTTTTATTTTTTTATCCAGCCTGCAGCATCAGCATCAAGCTCCATCTCCTCTTTGATCCACTAAAAGCAATCACAATTCAAATATTCTGAAATAGCCAATGGTAGATCCAAATATTACACAGATATACGGTTTGGACAAGCAACAAGGAACTTAAGAGACAATCGTAACTACTTCACATGTGTATGAGCTAAAAAGGACAAACAATCTTTTTCATCGCTGTAAATGGACACCAAAATGGTGATTATGACTCTACAAATTCACAAGCTCAGCACAATCTCGGACACTTCCTGTGTACAACATACAGAAGAAGCCACCTGTTCAGCTCAAAGACTGATGTCGGAACATCGCAGCAGACCACCAGCAATGTCAGGCCGTCTTAAGGTTGCTAATAATACTTAAAGGCCAGACCCAAGCCTGACTTCTTGACCTCCAAGAGACAAGAAAAGCTCTTAAATGTCACCTTCCACATAACGGTGGATCAAGGATTTGAACTTCAAGTCATATTTGAATGAAATGCTAACATTATGCATAAATATTTGTGGATTCGGTTACACAACCATCACTGACAGTAAAGAGGGGACCCCAACACTTTAAGAGCTGTGTCCCCTGGCGTCGGAGCCCTTCAAACCGCTCCACCCTACCACTTCAGAGGAGCTTCAGCCCCTCCCATCTTCTGAAAACTGTACCCATCCTTCCCATCTGTTTAGGGAGAAGAAGAAAAAACTGGAGCAGCAAACGCCTCACTGAAGTTTCTTGAAGTGCACTGCAGAACTTATTTTTGCAAAAAGGCTCGTAAAAATGCGAAGCATTCGAAAAGTGCCCCTCTCCACAAGAAATGATTAGGATTGTAAATAACTGACAACCTGCAGAAGTTTTAAAAGGGATGGCAAGATGGTGACCGCTAATGATGATGGAATGGCACACAAAAATTAAGTCGTGGCAGGACATAAGGTGTTTTAGTATGCTTTTGTATTTATACTAGTGAGTGGTGGTTAGTTGAAAGTGGTATACTGTAAGACAAAACGTTCTATATGCACAAATGAATTCACTAACAATAAGTAAATTTTACAACTAGTAAAAGCTTGTTCTGTCGTGTCTTTAATTAGTGTTTGTAAAAAATAAATAAATAAATAAATAAAAAAACATTATGGGTATGCAAGGGACTGGCAAATATGTACTGGCAACCATTGCCCCCTTTGGTCCACCCTCGGTGGCGCCACTGCAATGAGCAACAAAATCATCATTAGCGCCTTCCTAAAGAAAAAAAAAAAAAAAACTTTTCCAAAAATCGCAAAAACGTCCCACACTTTTAAAAGTCCCCCTAAAGTTCCTGACCCTGCAAGCTGAATAAGTTAAGGCACTAATAGAGGAGGAGGGGCGCTCATCAGTGACCCACTGAAGGGAAAACTTTTTTTCCAAAGTGGATCCCAAACGCATCACACGGCTGCTGCATCTTACCTGAACTTGCACGCGACGTGACAAAAAGCAGAATCACCGCTAAAGTGATCTGGGCGTCCCTTATTCTCCGTTTATCTTTCCATCTTATATGGGTATCCATGACCGCCTTGCGCCGTCCACGGCAAGTGGATTCACTTCTCAACTAAGAGCAACTTAATTAGACTTGCTATAACTTCTGGTCAGGACGAGAGAAGAAAAAAAAAAAAAAAAAAAAAAAAAAAAAAAAAGTAGAAGTCCAAAGAAGTCCCAGAGAAAGAGAGAAAAAAGGGGGGAGGGGGGGTTTATCGGTACGTCTCAAGCAGCCATAAGGGGGTTTGTAAGTGTGGGTTCCTCCAGCTGGTTGACGGGTGAGCTCCGTCTCTCTCTCCCCGCACTGCTCCTCTCCTCTCTGCTCTTCTGAACTGTCCCGCACCGCTGCGCTGCGCCTGGGAGCTCAAGTGTTGCCCCCTTGTTTCAGCCGCGTCACGCAGAGTCCCGTCAAAGTCAGAGGGGGGCAATGCTGATGGGGCTGTGGGGTGGGGAGACTACCAGCCCTCCGCCCGGCCTGTCACTCACGTCCCGGACAGCAGACCCGGACAAATCAGAGGAGTCCGCTCATTACAGCCGGCCCCTGTTATTGGCCGGGGGAGGGAGGAAAAGTTGAAGGGAAAACTTTCACGCCTCCAACTCCCGACACACTGGATTCTTTTTTTTTCCTTCTTCTTCTTCTTCTTCTTCTTCTTCTTCTTCTTCTTCTTCTTCTTCTTCTTCTTCCCTTTTTTCATTCCCTGAGGGAAGGATTAAAGCGCGAAATCCAAACTGCATTTGAGACTGATGAAAGCCTAAATGGGATGGAATTTGATCTTAATTTTGCTGTCAGTCTGAATGTTTGGTGTGAATATCGGGGACTCAGTGACAGGTGAGCTTGAAGTTGAGCATATGGCTCACAGCCCAGGGCGCCATTCTATGAGCCCAGAGGGGGAGGACGTACATTTACCTTTTTCTCTTTTTCTGTTGTAAAGTGTGTTGTCCACAGGACTGTCCAATACAACTGGCTAATGATAATAATATGATTTCTAATTTGAGAATCAGGTTTAGCACTAAACCTCAGGACTATAGTTTACTGTTTTCCTGACCAGCGTTAACTCTATTTGATCACCTCTGGTTCAAAATACAAAATACTACAAATTTTATACTTTTAATTTTGCCTTTGCTGCAATGAACAAAGACTCTGAACCACAGTTTGAGATTCTTCTTTGTTCCTCAGTCTCTTTATTTGATTAGATCAGCCTTATTTCTGTTTCACTTTAGCTCAGTCCTCCTTAGTGATTCTAGTTTATTGTGTTTATTTCTTGTGTCTAGTTGTTCTATTACTAGTTTTATTATGTTCCTTATGTCTAGACATTCTTCAGAATTCGATTCATTTCCTAGTTCCTTTTGTACTTTCCCACACCCTGCCAATTCTCTCTCTCTCTCTCTCTCTCTCTCTCTCTCTCTGTTTCTCTCTCTCTCTCTCGCTCTGTTCCTCTCTCTCTCTCTCTTTCTGTTCCTCTCTCTCTCTCTTTCTGTTCCTCTCTCTCTCTCTCTTTTTTTTTCTCTCTCTCCCCTCACACCTGCAACCCGTTTCTAATTAGCCATCTGTTCCTTGTTCAGTAATCAACCTCACCAGTATGTACACAACTCATTTTTCAGTTCCTCTTTGCTGGCTTCTCCCATCATATTTTGTTATTTCCTTTTTATTTCCTCTACTTCCCTGGTTTACCCTGCTGGCTTTTTTTTTTTCTTTTTTTGTTCTAGATTCCCATTTTTGTTCAGCTCTGGCTCATTGTGTTCCCTGTGGTTTTTGTAAGCTTTTTCATATTTTTTTTTTTCATTAAAACATTCAATGTGATCTGTGCTCCCAGTTCCTATCTGCATTTTATTTCATGCACAAACTGCAACTCATGACACAAACTTCACTTTTTTATGTATATTTCCTACATTTTGATTAATTGTATAACATTTGGTATTCTGTCTGATTTGCTTTGAATTGACTGATTGATTTAAAGCCAAAAAAAAGATTGAGACCATGTTTGCTCACAGTCATGAAAAATAGTCATTATAAAATATTAATTCAGAGTAATTTGTCTCAGGGGTTGTGTTTTTTAAGAACCCTGATCAAATTTTACAATCTCAGAAAATGGGAAAGGTTATTTAGTAAAAGTTCTAAAAATAAATTAGTACATAACTAAAAATTGACATCCATAGATCTAGTCAATGGCGGCACAATTCACTGTGGGTTTGGAGATCTTTTTTTTTTTTTTTTTTTTTTTTTTTTTTTTTTTTTTTTTTTTGCATTTACATTGACTGCCCGGTAGGTGGCACTGTGTGGGGCACATCAAAGTCCAAAGAAATAGCTTAAATGAGACACCACCAACTCCCACATACAGAAGAAAATAGCTTTTGAATAGCTGCCAACTGTAGCGGCCGCCTTGCGTGAAAGAGCTAGTAGTTGTGTTTTCAGTGTCTTTACAATGAAAAGAAATGCCATGTAATTCCAGCTGTCAGGATAAATGGTCCAGATAGTTAAAAACATTGTTGTCAGTGGTGACATAGTGACCTAGTTAGGGGAACAAATGTCATTAAATGAACTGAAATGGTACGTGTACACTTTCTTTTAGCTCAAGTTAAAACTACTGATCATGTGAATAAAAGGAAATCAGTAAAACCCAAATGAGAGAGTATCACTAAACAATTTAATATAACCAGTTGTTTCTATCCTTGTTGAAATTATTAAACTTAAATGACTTGAGGCAGAGAGTCTTCTCAAATGGTTTGAGCTGAACTTTCTACGCAGGTTTAGCATTTCTGCTTGGATTTACAGAAAGGTTTTCATCCCTTTCCGAAACTCTGCAGACGGAGATGTGTGGGATCCACACAAACACACCTTTTTTGTCTGGATAAAAGTTGCCACTTTAAAGGTGACCTTTGCGTAGATGCTGGAAAAAATGATCTTGTGGGTGTTTTTTATTTGAAAGCGTGAACAATAAAGTGTGAAATATGAAGAGAATAAATTTCTCCTGCAGGCCTACTTTCTTAAAATGTCTTCTTCAATTGTGATCTAAAAAAAAATGCAGCAGATTTTCTGCAAACAAAACAGACTTAATCTCACTGCAGCTCCAGCAAGGCAGGTGTGTCATAAACTGTTATGGCTCCTCCAGTAATGAGACAGACTTACATTAACAGTAAAAGGTCATGACTTCACAACAAGATCTCACAACATGTTCAATTAATCAATGTGTAGCGATAATAAATGTTAATCAAAAGGATATTTTTGCTGTTTTTTCTAATATTGATGGATTTTTGGATTACATTTTTTTTTAGCTTTAGGGCTAACTCAGTCACAGAGGTCCTCACATCTTCTTCAGGAACTTTGTGATAATCGGTGGAATTCATGACCGGCTTCTATGATTGTGAGGTGGCCACGTCCTGCTGCAACAAAGCATCCTCGAACCATGATTCTTCTAAGCTTCGCGGTTGGTTTGAGGTTCCTCTATCTTTTGGAAACACACAAACACGTTTCCTGTTTCACTGTCTGAAACACGGCCACAGTTCTCAATGTTTCTCCTTCAGAAGTTTTACGTATTCAGTCTCTTTCTTTATGTATAGGCAAATAGCCTTCCTTAGGTAAAATGACATTTTATGTTTTGTTTTTTTTGTTGTTGTTTTTTGTAGACTTTATTTAGCATCTTGTCTGCTTTCAGGATGGGTTGCCAGATCTGGACATGTCTGCAGTTGTTTTCTGAAACACAGAACAGACCCCGCTTTTTGGAGTTAATCATGTTTATATCTGACTTCTAATTTTCATCTCATTGACTTTTTGCTATTTTATGTTTAAGCTGAGAGAAACGTTGACTGTGACATGATATCAATCCACACAATAGTTCTTAAAAAGTCTAACTTGTCATTCTTATTGATAATAATGACATTAGACAGTTCTGTTTTCAAAGTTTGAAAAAATAAAATACTTGTTTCCCTTTTGTTTGAACTTAATCAAAAACATCCTGACTACTCTGATGCTGGAATAACAATGACTATAATTCATGTCTCTTTGACTTTAATCATGCATCAAAAAAAAAAGCCCCTACGAGAAAAAAAAGAAAGGATCCAGTGTTTGAAACAGGAAATTGTTGATCAGCGATCCTGATGTAGTAACTCCACATCTACTCTGACAAGGTGTTAGTGCTGGATTTAAAGCCATATGAGGATCTAATACAGAACATGACCCGTACAGTCATCCAATGCTCAAGTAACTCATTGTGATTCTCAGGATGTCAAATAAAATATCTCTGAAGCCCTCGGTGTTTTCCAGCAGCTTGTAAGGTATTTGTAATGGAAATGATAGCTGCCAAAGTGTAATGCTACGTAGTCATTATGGAGGTTTTATGAGCAAACAATGGAGGAACTGAACGGGAGGGAATTGACAAGATTCCCTAATAGCTTGGACAGATTTTTGTGTGTGTGTGTGTGCAGTATTTGAACGTATCTCAGTGTCTGAGCTCAATTTAGTAAATCCAGACAAACTGCACAATGGAAGGTTCTAGACTGCTGAACTCGCTCGCTGAAAGGTCCAACAAACACATCAAGAAATAAAAGATGCGGCGTAGATTATATCGTACAGTGTGAGCTCAGCTTTAAGTAAGACTGGCAAGAGTAAAGCCACTCTTGGAAAGACAGCAAACATTCAGAAGATGTTTGTTTTTTGTTTTTTCTAGTTTTACATGAGACTAAAACTGAACTTTTTGGTCTCGTCTAAACCGCTTTACCCGGTCATTGCCTTCCAACGCTATTCCACTCGATTCAAATCTTGCTTCACTGGGATTTCTCCCATTGACTTTGATTCCTCTGATAGAATTTCTTCCGGGTCAATCGATGAAAAGAAGGAGAAGTTGTGAATGACAATGTTGCGATTTAAAACATTTTTTTTTATTTTTGCACGGTTTTAGAATTGTAGTCTGCCCGCAAATAGTTTTAGCAATGGGAACGCAGAAGGTGAACGTAGCTGTTCAGTGAGTGTTGGCCACTCTTCCAGATACTAAGGTGACGTGATCAGCCGCCCCCGTTTGGATCGACACGTCCCTCTTCGCAGTAGAGGACGGTTGTTTATAAGGTAGAACTGGCGCATTGCATACATCATGGGCAAAAACATTAGATATTGAGTAATAACCTTGGTTTTGACCAGGCTACACAATGCTATGATGAATAATGCTAACACTACTCATCAATTCTGGATGAAAGGCAATTTTAGAGGCTGCAAAACACTTGACTAAGGGGAAAATTCGCCTTGCAGTCGCTTTAAACATGCAGCCAGAACTGCAATCAATACAAATGATAGCATGTTCACGTTAGAGTGGCACAGTTAAAGTCAAGCCCTACATCCAGTTGAGATCAATGGAGATCATATTACTTGAAAAATGTTCACGTAATATGATCTCCATTCAATCTGATCGAGTCTGATCTGTTTTGGAAGGAAAAACAAGCCAAAAAAGTTTCAGTCCGGTTCTACTAAGTGTCAGCTGGATACAAATGCATGGGATGCATTATTGTTGGATTTTCATTAATTAAAAAAAAGGCTTGTCATTGCAGTTCTCTATTATGCACACTTTTATTTCTGTTCATCACATAAAATGAAAATAAAAAAGTTTATGGATGTAGTTTTTGACAATTACAAAACAATTTAATGGGTTAGCAATTTCACAGCACTGAGCATATCATTAAGTTCCCTGCATCGCGTTGCCAAATAAAGAAAGGTTTCTGAAAATATTCTCTATTTCCTCATTTTTCTGATTATAAAACTATATTTAAACACGGCGGTTTAAAGTCATGGTAATGAAAAAGACAACC
Source organism: Poecilia formosa (assembly GCF_000485575.1). Classification (NCBI taxonomy): domain Eukaryota; kingdom Metazoa; phylum Chordata; class Actinopteri; order Cyprinodontiformes; family Poeciliidae; genus Poecilia; species Poecilia formosa. Next base: position 2,191,264 of record NW_006799967.1, on the reverse strand, counting down.
AGACTGTCTGAACAAGCAAAAACAATAAATGAAGCTCCCATGCACCTGAAAATCTTCTATCTGTGCCCGTATGTAAACCTGTTGCTCCGTTTGTTAAGAAACTTTTAAAGTTTACACAAGCCAAATTACATGTATTCAAAGTTCCACTTTATATGTTTTCATTCCTTTCAGAGCCAACCGATATTTTTCACAGATCTCCTGTCAAAACATTGCTCGTCTACGATCTGATGGGGACAAATTATAGAACAGAGTTAAAAGCAGGAGGACTTCACTTTAATCATGTCTTTTTTTTTTTTTGTTTTTTTGTTTTGTTTTTTTTTTTGCTCAAGGTGCTAGATCAGAGAAATTTCAATGCAGGAAGCCGAAACAGCCAGTTTGAACTCAGGTGTTAGTTGTTTTTTTTTCTAAATACAGCAGACAAGCCAAGCTCGAAACCTGATGAACGAATCAAGGTCTAACTCCAGATATTTTTCCGTTTGTAGCAATTCGGTTTATAAACAAAACTGTCGAGTCTGATCCGTTTTGGAAGGAGAAACAAGCAAAAAAACGTTTCAGTCCGGTTCTACAAAGTGTCGGCTGGATACAAAATGCATGGGATGTACTATTTTTGCTTGTCATTGCAGTTCTCTATTGTCCACACTTTTATTCTTGTTCATCACATAAAATGCCAATAAAAAAGTTTATGGATGTAATTTTTGACAATTACAAAACACACTTATGTTGTTTGAAAGCATTTAATACCATTCTGTTTATTTTAAAGCAACTTGAAATTCGATTTTTGTTTTTGTTTTTCTCTTTTCTCTCTGTCCGTCATCTGCAGACTGTTGTTATGCGTTGTTAAAGCCTGTTTGGCATGACGCACCGTGGCAAGACTGGATATATATATATATATATTTTTTTTCCCATTCCACAATGTGTGACTCTTTCTGCTGCCAGATTTTTATCACGGCAAATATCTGGCCAGTGTATTTTTTATTTTTTAATTTTTTTTTTTGGAGGGGGGACAACGTCTGCAAGTCAAAGCAAAAAAAAAAAAAAAAAAAAAGTGAACAAACCTTTACAGTTTACTTTTAACTGTAAAGGTTTGACAAAAGACATCCTCCGTTGATGAGAGGGCGCTCGGTGAGTCACTCTCACCTATCCGCACATGCTTCCAGCTACTGCTCATCTCCTTGAACATGCTGCGCTGGAAAAAATTGCAGGCGCAGATTTCCTCTTGTAAAAGAGGCCAACTAAACGCCAGTGCCAAGAATGAGCAAATCAGAGGGTATGAGCTAAATCAAACCCCCCAAAAGAAGACGCTGATGCGTGCATGTTTGGCCTTGTGCGCCTTGGATGTACGTGCCAGCGAGAGGAGAGGGGGCTGGGGGTGGGGAGGTTAGGCTCGGGCTTTGGTTGTGATTCTTCAAAAAACCGCAGGACTTTGTCAGAGAGCAGAAGGAGTTAAGTTAATCTGCCATGTGGCAGACTCTTGTGTTCGACATGATCGTGGAGCTCAGCCGGGCTGCAGCCTTCCTGTCTAAACAATTGGAAGCTTGATCCAACTTGTGCTCTTCCAGAAAAGCAGAACATCTGCTTACATACTTCTCAAGTGTTATTCGTTTAGTTGTCGGTGTTTGGCTTGTGGCTATTACATTTTAATTTTTTTTTTTTTTTTTTATTTAAGGTAACTGTTTAATAGAAATGCCGTAGTCGCTGCTGAATAATTTCATCGCTGTTTGAGATATCTGTCAATCTAAGATGTTAAAATATTTTCTACAGATTTGTACAACTACTTAATAAAACACACAGCTGTTTGTTAAAGTGTTTTTTTTAAGGTGTTTATTTATGCAAAATCATTAAATGCTTACTAAGAAATGTTTGTGCATCATCAGCTCATCTGTCAGCCCTGGAGAAAATTATTTCATTGCACTTCGGCAACTAAAATAAAGGTTGTTTTACTCCGGAAACAGATGTATTGTATAAATACCAGTGTGTCTTCTAGGTAATAAAAAAGTTAGGACACCCTGCCACCTGATAGCTAGTCTGACTCCATTTGCTTGAATGCACTTCAGGTAGCCATCTACTTGTCTCTCACGTTCATCTCAAGAAAGTTTACCCCAAGTTTTGAATCAAAACTTAACGTCTCAATGAGGTGAAGGTCTGGGCTGCTTGGTTTGGGGATTAACTTTTAGTTGTTGTTGTTTCTCAAACATCCCTGAAAACCTCCCAAACCACAATGCCTCCAGCTCTATGCTTCGTAGCTGGTGTGACATTCACTTTCTCCGAGCTTTCCTCCATGAAGATCTATGAAAAAAATATGTTTTTGAAGTGGTTTTCTGAATATGCTGCCTCTATTGCTACTTTTGCATCAATAATAGCAAAGGCCTGGTGTGTGTCTCATTGGAGGGTTTTCGCAGACCTTCATTAGCATCTTGCTGCCTGCTTTCAGGGTTGACTTTTATTTTGGTTGACAAGATGTAAATACTTGCAGTTGTTTGAATTTCCTCCCCTTAACAAATTTCTACACCACTAAATGGCTGATTTCAACAAGTTTTGTTCCCCTCCCGCCCCCACCCGGAGTTCTTCAGGGCTTTGTTATTGGATCGTGGTTTGTTTGTTGGCAATATGTGTCTCTCGGTTTTGGCAGCTTGGTATCAAGTTTCACAAATTATGACCCTGCAATGTGATGGCCACTCCAGGCGGGTAATCAGTCCCCTGGATAAAATAGCGATACAAAGTTAATGATGGCATACATTTTAGAACCAAATTGTACTATTCAGTTAATAATTATGTCTTTGACAAAGTATGTATATATATTTTTTTTATTCTTTTGAATTTAGATACATGCTTATTATCCAAAAGTACAGGACGTCCTAAGGGATTAGCTTGATCCTCAGGCTTACTGTGAGACAGTTATTATTTTTTTACCTTAGTTCATGAACTCACAATGTCTGGAGCTGACCTTTGCTAAACTGTATGTTATGACACTGTACTGCAGGAAATAATCTGTATGTGTATATCAAAATTTCTCCCACAAAAAAACCTTGAACTAATCAAAAAAACAGTCTTTCTTATAAGAGTTAACTCTCCTCTTAAATCTTGTTGGATTTTCTTTTCTTCCCCCCTTGAGGCTTTTAATGGCCCAGGTGACTTGTGGAAAGAGCTCTCGAAGACACTTGACTGACACGGGATTAATTGAAACCACAACAGCTAAAGGAGAAACCATTGAGAAGAAGTGCTTTGGTAATCCTCCAAGCAATTTTTTTTTTTTTGTAGAGTGTGTGTGTGTGTGTGTGTGTGTGTGTGTGTGTGTGTGTGTGTGTGTGTGTGTGCGTGTGTGTGAGTGCTCAATTGACTCGACAACATATCTAACACAACAATCTGTGAGGAAATTAGGCTTTGTGACGATTTCAAACGTGAAGAGAAGTTGAAATGTCTTGGCCTCCGAAGACGTCACGTGCGAAAGGTTAACTGACGGCAAAGAAACTGTAAAAAGTGAACTCTTAAACTTTCAAAGAGATTTTAAAGAAAGCATGCCTTTACATGTTTGTATTAAAGAGACACTTGAAAGAACTAGACGTTTCTCTTGCTTTTGATGTCGCTGTGAATTACTCGAAGCGGCCGAGCAATCTGCGTTTAGTGGGAAGCGCACTATTTATTGCTCGACAAAGTTTCTACGGTAGCAGCAGCAGTGTTGTTTCAGGTGCTAACTTACACCTTAACATGTAGCTATAAAATCATAATCTAAGGCAGAAAGCTTTAAAAGCAAGAGTTTTCCCTTTGTGTAATTTACTGCATCACAGCCTGTGCCCTCGGATTTGGATTTATAGTCTCGTGAAAAAATAAATAAAATAAAATAAAAACCTCCCTGAAATAAAAACGCTCAGCTAAAGAAGAAAGAATATGTTGTAGGTGCCAAAGCTGGTGTTTGTCATCTAAGATATTAACTAACCATGTCTCCTTCCCCACCCCAGCGAGCCCAGCTCCGCCCTGTCGGCTGTTTGTAGTGGCGACTTTAATTGCCAAAGGCACTATTTACTCCTGTATAAGGAGCCTTATAATAATGTAATGTTCTCCTACAGCTGAAGCTCGCTCACTATGAAAGAATAAAGGAGCGAGGAGTGAAGAGATCGAGGACAGGGATAGTTAATGGAGTAGTCACTGTGATCCGGTACGGACGTTACGAATGACTCGCTGGGGGTTCTGTGGTGGCGCAGGGGTTCAGCAACACCCCACGCAAGGAGGCCCCAGTCGCAGGTTCGATTCCCGGCCTGGTGATCCTTGTCGCATGTCCTCTCTCTCTTTACCCACGTTTCTGTCTTTGCACTTTCAAATTTCGCAGCACTAGAGCCAAAAATCCTAAAAAAAAAGAAAAAAAAAAGAAAAGAAAAGTGAATGAGTTGCTGCCACTGAGAAAAGTCAGTTAATATCATAATGTACATGCGTTTTGACGTGTTTTGGGAGTACTGTGTAGCTGGAACACCACACTGAGCCCAACTTTTCATCATATATCTGCTGATTTAAGGTGAAGTTGAAGGATTCTGAGGTCTCCAGTCCGTAATGCATCTAATTTTTACAACCCAACACTACTGGCATTACTGGCAGCGGAGCAGCATAATGGTAACACCACATGCTAGACGGTTTATACCGTGTTTTGTTGTTGTTGTTGTTGTTTTAAAGGTTTACAGAGACTCCTCCAGACATTCTTTTTTTTTTTTTTTTTTTTTAATTTGAGGAGGATTAATTTGTCTCATCCATGTGAGCACATTGTAATTTGAAGTCAAGCATGAAGGAGTTGAATTTGGACAGCAGCTTTCTTTAGTCGACGTTGTCTCCGTCAACGCTGTTTTGAAATTTAGCTTCATTGTAGACGGTGACAATGGCGTTCCTGCAGTTTCTAGGCCAGCACAATGCTCAAGTCTCGATTTCTGAGTCGCTGCTGAACATCGTATCCAAATGTCTTTCTTCTCATGGTGACAGTAAGGAAGAGAAATAAATTGCTTTCCTAAAGATCTAGCCTCAAATTTGTTTAAAAGTTTGTGGACTATGACAATACCTCAGGATCTTGAAGCAATATTTTTCTGTGCTGTCTGTCTCCTAATAATTTGTGGAAAATTAACCAATGTGTTTCTGTAGATGATGTCTAAAATATTAATGTCTAAATGTCCATCTTGGGAAGCTGAAACACGTGGGGTCAACGCTACTTGACTGACTGCAAAGCAAATATCTTAGCACACTTGAATTTACACAAAGCTAACATACAAGTTATTTCTTGGCAAGATATAGGAGCTTGTTTTAAGTAAATAATTTAATGTTGACGAAAAAGTATTAGTTCTACTGGCAGATTTTTTTCTCTTATAACAAAGTAAAAATTACATATACTAAGTATAATAAGGCATTTTCACTAGAAACGAGACCATAAACAGTAAGATGTTGTGTTTTTGCAGTGTAGCTTGGTGACACCTAAAATCACTTAATTTTCATTCGGGCCAACAATATGGGCAGATTTGTCTCATCCATGGTGACACCACCCATGCAGAAGCTGGCATGTGCTCCATCCCTTGAACTTCACTTCTCATCCTGAGCCTCTGATTAGCACGTCCTGCTGGTTTCTAATTATTACAACGTGCAAGCGATGTTTAATTTATGACATCAGCTCTCCTACGAGTACAAAAAGAAAGAAAAAATAGAAATAACAGAGTGGATCTGAGAACCAGCACAAGCAGCGTGGGCCAAGACCAGGGCCTGGGTGCCACATGTGAGCGCAGAGGAGCTTAATGTACAGTCAGCACACGGGCGAGAGGGATCCAAGGTGTTCACCAGCTGCTAACAGAGTCAATGGGGTCAGTTACATGAAGCAAAGTGACAACTCGCAGGTGGCCACAAAACAAGGTTCTGATATTCTGTTTTCTTCTAATTGCTATTAATGAACATTATATATTTAATAAACAAATTAGCGGATGAAAGGTTTTGAAACTTTCCCGTTGTGTTTTCACACGCTTCTTCTTTGTTTTCATCGAGAATGAAGAACATTATCAATGTTTTTGTTTTCTTTTAAACACTGCCACATTAAATAGTTTTAGTCATTTTGGAAATCTCCAACGCGACACAGGGTTTCGCTCTTTGCCAGTCACGTGACTAACACACCCTCCTTTTCTCTCCTCCCAGCGCCATCTTGGATGGCAAACAGACGCAGACAGACTGTAGGAAAAGGTGCCAAATCAATTGTGTCGGTCGGTTATGTATCTTCTCCATATTTTCAACTCCTTGGGCCTATGATACGCTTTGAGGATTTGTGCTTATGTGAAAGAAGTTTAGTTCAGAGACAAACTCAGCATCCTGGTCCAACCAAAGCAGGGCCATCCCAACGGCCCTTAGCTTTTTCTTCTCCCAACTCTGTAACAGATATCTGTGCTGCTCTGTCATTGTTTTTGAATCGCGTCAACAGAGCCTGACGCACCTTCACTTCCCCCTCGCTTGTCTGTCTCTGGATGTCAGGCGAAAAGACAGGTGATGAAAAGACCGAACTGAAAAGCCACCCAGTCCTGAAGCTGCGCGTATGACATATTTTTTTAAGAGTTCTCACATTTTGCAAAAACACTGGAGGAAACCAGGATCCCCCATGGTGGGACATGCAAACAGACATTAGAAAAGGTGTTTAGAGTCCAACTTAAATACCTTAAAAACAGCAGCAGCAGCAGCTATCAAACACAGACTGCCAGGCGATGCGCCATGGGTTTATGGTTGGTTGTCCTGGGATGGAATGGGGTACACTCAGGTTGTACCAAGCCACTTGCCCAATGACCAGGTTTTTTCTCAATTATCTTGGTCATTATGCAGGATGACCAGTCTTCCTGCATATACCTACACTGTCTAAGTAGGTACCGACAGTGGACGGATGGGCGGACTCTGCCCACCTCCTTGGCAAAGTCAGGAGGTTTCAGAACCTCATAAATGATCTTTATGAGGTTCTAAAACTATCTTGGGTTAACCTCAATGCTAGGAATCCACAAAATGATAAATATGTACCACTTTACACTAAAAGTCCCATCTTTCTATTGTCTATACTCCTAAAATCCAATCATAAAATATTTATTAATAGGTAGCAATACAGCTGAGAACACTTCATTAATAACTAATAAGCCATTAAACAGCAGCTATTAGGCTCTTATTTATTGATGGTGGGTGAATATTTGACAAGAACTCTGTCACTTTTATCTCCGTTTTTGCCTTTTAACTAAAACATTTATCAATTCCTTATTGGTCTGCAAAGGCTGTACAACATACTTAATTCATAAGTCATGTGTTAGTCATTTCTTGAGAGGTTAACAAGCATCATGCACCATTTAGGATGCCATTTGCTGTGAATTCGGACGTTGTAAACAAGAGTTGAATGGAAAACCGAGTGCATCCCCATACTGTCAAAATGTAATAAACTGTTGAGAATTTATTATTGGTGTGTTTGACAGACTTTCTTAACTAGCGAAGTAACTTTTACTTCAAAATGAAGCTCCCGAATAAAACATGAGTCATGAAGAGAAAAGCCAAGCATATGCTTGCAGCTTTTATTGGCACCGATGTGTTTTGGAGCCTTTATTTAGAAAAAGAAAAAATACCGAAAGCACAGGGATTTAACTGATGAGGTCGCTTCATATCTTTGGGAACTTACTGGCTGTTTCTGCAATAAAAAAAAAAAAAAAAACCTCTGCAGAGTTCGCATTCATGCTGAGCAGAAATGTATTCCTCAGGCCAAGGGGACGCTGCCAATCGGGGATTTTGCACTCAACTGAAAACTGGCAGCTGGTGAGTTCATGACAACGTGTCAAGTGCGAATCTGCGCAAAGGGCAGAAGGGCATGTTTGTCGATTTTCAAGACGGTGTGAGGCAGAGTTTGCACACACACGTTCCGTGCTTTTATGTTCGGATCTCACGTGCGGCTCCGTGCGGACAGCTTTCATGTGTGCGGGCTTCGCCGCCACTCCCGATATTTGCAGTCACTCATTTTCAGCTAAAAGCAATAGAAAACTAGGGAGCCGTGCGCCTGTATCATGGCGGTTCAAATAAACCGTAAAACAAGAGGGTAAACTGTGAGAGTTGATTCTGTCCATGTGGAAACTCCCATCAAATGTTTCCAAAGCAAAATCTGAAATAACAGGCAGAGGTTTATTGCTGCCCTAATTCGCGTTGGAATCTTGACCCTTTTTTTTGTTGTTGCAAATTAAAAATCATAAAAACTAAACAAACAAACAAAAAGACGAACAAAAGGTTAACTTAAGTAACAATATATTACGGAAGGAAAAGCTTTCAATTTACAGACATAAACTTGTGGCAAAGCTGCCTGGTTTATTTGTTTTCCAGCTCAGGCTAAAGACGGCTGTTTTTCTTAAGATAATCACAGACAACACATGTGAATGTAATGATGCAAAAGAAGTTCAAGATGTGTGAAAGTCTGAAGGAAACCAATTTGAAGAACTCTCTTTGTTTTTGCTAAACTCGCCCAGGCAGAATCACGACTCTTGACAATTTTGAGAGCTTAAAGTTCTACATCTCTGGTTGTTGAGGGTTTTCCTTCAGAAGTAAATATATAATTGGTTTCTATTAATAAGAGATGACCAGTAGGAAAAAAAAAAAAACATTTCTGAAGGAAATAATTATCTTTGCAACTTTATGAAAAAACATGAAATGAGATTGTTTTTACTACTGGGTTTGATTTAGAGAGGAGCGAATATGAAAGTGGATTTCTGTCACGTTGAAACAACTCCAGTCTTTTCATGGGGTGCCAAAATGAAGCCAAAACGTCCGTCTGCTTCACACTCTGTTTTGAGAACTTGGTCCATGTTGGCATTACAAACTATTACATTTGCTGCAGATTTGTCGTGTGGACACACATAAAGTCTGTATCTCATGTCAGATGGAATCCAGCCGTTTCACTGGATTGAAATCTGGTGACTGTGGAGACAATTTGAACACAATGAAGTCCGCCATGCCTTAAAATCCACGTTAGGATCATTTAAGCTTTGTGGCATTTAGGACCTTTTATTGGTTATTAAATGACAAACGTGGAATTTCATCAACTGTATCTTATTGAGGAATGTCAATATATATTTTTATTTAGAATAGATCCTAAAAAATACTTGGACTTGGTGGAAACTGTTTTGGGGGATCAAAATAGGCGTAAAATTTAAAGTTTGAAAAAGAGAGGAAACACATTTTAAAAGTCTGGGACTGTATAAAACTGTTGAGTCTTTTGTCCCAATTTGTCAGAAAACGTCCAGGTCTTATTCTAATATTGATATCCTTATTTGGAAAAGGCACATTTTGCTCCCGTGCACAAAAATATCCCACTTTTTCTATTTTTCATTTAGTTAGTTATTCATTCTTTCTGCTTCGCTGCGCCAGGGTGATTGATGGACTTTCGTTGTGCCTGTCGTGTTTTTGAGGTCGAAATTCACAATGTGACAAATGAACTGAAAATCAGGAGGAAAAATTACATCCGTGGCATGTCAGACCAGTCTGATTAATACGGAGCTAAAAACATGAAAAACGATGTGGATGAGAGTTTGTGTTGTTCATACGCGTTTCTGCTCCGTTGCGCTGTTTGCTGCTGTGTCTCTTCTCTACCCTGAATGTTCTTAATCAAAGGCACACATGGCAGCTGAGTAATACTCGACGGCATTTCTATTAGTTAGTTTTTCTGTTTTGTGTAGCAGTAGTCATGCTGTAAAAACAAAAAAAACAAAAAAGTCATTACTAAACGTTTGAATATGTTTGATTTAAGCCAGGAAATGTCATCACTTATGAGAATTACTAACCGACCACAGACTGATTTTGGAGTTTTAGGAAATTTGTCCTGAATTGAAATGTCAGCTGTTCGATTGCCAGAAAAGTCCGCAGTAAAGGGCTTTTTAATCTGAAATGGTCAGTCAGACGAGAGCTGCTGGATGTTCAGGAAATGCTGAAACTGTGAGATGATCTGCATGCAGTCATGATTTTTCCCTTTGCCTGGTCTCACTGCCCTGAGCTCAGTTACTTCTCTGAGTAAAGCACTGAAACCGAAGCTCTGGACTTGGACTGATTCACACTTTCCACTAAAGGAAACACTTGCTGATAGTGAGACTATGGATTTTATGTCAGTCTCACTTAATTATAAGAGTAATATAGATTTAAAATCACAAGTGTGTATAATTTGTGGATATTTAAGCTTAAAAATGTCCCCATTTGGACTATTAGACTAGCTTGATTAAGCTATGTTAAAATACTTTAAAATTAGACAAAAATCATTCTCATACCAGTCTGGAGGATTAATTCTTATCTTTTCCACACAGTGAACTTTACCACATATAAAAGAAACAAGAGCATATCTATATTTATCCAGGATTGGGACAAGAAGACAATTTTGAGTTAAAGATCCTAAGAAAGCCAAAGGGAGCAAGCAAACGGATTCAATTGAGTAGACACAAATATATATATATATA
>NW_006799967.1:2152336-2180797 GCF_000485575.1 Poecilia formosa | reverse complement strand
ATATAATCTTGCGGTTTTACAGTACTCTACAACCTACAGCTAAAAGGGAAAAGTTTAACCAATTTTCTAAAATATTGTATGAACTGATTAAAATGTAACATTTAACAGGAATCTGTAGGCTCTTCAGGAACTGAAGAATTGGAGTTTGAAGTTTAAACTTGGTTTTAATATCTATCCTAATTTGAAAAAAGGAAAGAAAAAGAGACGGTGTACCTCCACATTTTAGTTTTACGTGCCAAAACTGGCACTGAACATACTGAGTACCGTGCTGTGGTCCAGGCTTCTGTCAAAACGGACCAGGCTTCTGGACATGTGCTTCCCAAACCCACTGCTCCAAACTTAGTTAAATTTCTCTTGACTTCTTTGCACAAGCAGCTGCTACTTAGACCAGATGGTCACTCAGACTGGAAAGCTTGTGGGTTCTGGCTTAGATGATTGGACGGCTTCTTGGTTTCTCACTTTGGTTTTAGAACAGGGCTGCCGATACTAAAGTAGGCACTCGAAGAGGAAGTTACCAAGTCATGTCAAGCACGTTTCAGGTGTTTGGAGCAAAAATCTAAATTTTGCACAGCTTAACAGCGTAAAACATAAAGATCCAAACCAATCAGACCCAGGTCTGCCTCCATTAGCCACGTTGCTATGATGATTTTCAGGTTCTTTCTTACTGGATCTCTCTAGGTTCAGGTGTCATATTAGAAGCATGTTCTTTTGGGACAGGAGTGACCACAAGGGGCTGGTCAGCCAATCAGAGTGGAGTTAGGGTGACGACCGCTAAATATCTTTGGACAGTTGAAGAATAAAGTGAACCCAGTTTATTCTGCCAAAAATGTAAATATGACTATCCAATTTTCTCATTAATATTTTTCTAAAAACATGCAATCACTGCACTGATTAAAAGAACAAGTTTACATTCAACACATTACTATTACATCACCATCTTAAAGTTATGACTAAAGCTCAACAATGTCATGATGTGTGGATGAGAGTGGTGAGAGAGACACCGGGGAACCCAGGTAGTCATGATGATAAGAGATAATTTAATGATAAACCAGGAGAAACAACTAAAGATCACTGGCAGCACAGGAACAGACACAGACGTGAGACACGACGAGGATCCGACGAAGAACACAGACACAGGTGGGTTTAAATACACAGGGAGGGTAATCAGGTAAGTAGACACACCTGGGGGACAATCAACGGGGAGGACAGGACAGAGACTCAGAGGAAACAGGACAGAAACACAGAAAATATCAAAAATAAACACTCAAAAACACGGATCATAACAAACAACTAATTTAGCAAAATAAAATCCTTCTGGAGAAGAAACTGACATACATCGATAGGCATTCAGACAACAATTCTTTGGGGTACGACGCATGTTGACGCCATATGCTTACATCTTGGAGATCTTGGGACTCCACCTATATGAAATAAGAGGTTGTTTTGGCTAGACCCATGGTTCAGCAAGCACATCTTGAAGTGACCTGGAGAACCGCTGTCAAATCTGACACGTTTTTCTATCAAAGAACTCTGTACAGATTATTTTACGTCCAAGAAATATCTGCCATATATGTGCGTCTTGTGCATAAATCATGTGTTTCTGAATTCCAAAGGCATACCGTCTCAGACATTCAAACTATTCGCCTGCAGTGTTTAAGCCCCAGGGAGCAATTCTGTTCACCTTAGTTCCCTTTTCAGTTGCATAAGAGAATCTCACACTGATAATATGCATGAATAAGCATTGAGAAGAAGCACAAGCAGCCAGGTGGAGGACCACAGACAGGCCCGAACTCCCAGAAAACTCGACTCCACTCTGCAAGTTTCCAGCTAAAGGACTTCTTGGGAAAATGGTTGTTTATCCGCACATCCACGCTCAAATACACAACCAAGCACACAAACATATACAATACCAACAGTTAAATCTTTTTTAATGGTCCCCTTGAAGAGTCTTGCTTAATACGATTTCCATGCGACACATTTATCACAAACATCTCGGTATGGTTTGGCGGCGCTCTTATGGAAAACCCGAACTCTGCGAGCCGTGCCAGAACGCATCTTGGTTTTGATAAACACGATGTCTGGAAATGGGAATCACATCTTCTTGTTTTACATCATATTTCAGCCTCCATCTTTTTTTTTTTTTTTTCATTTTAATAAAAGCTTCCACGAAGGGAACACGTGGGCACAACCGTCTCATTCATGATGTGTCTGTCGTACTACAGCAACCTTTTGGATGTCTGTCATTTTATGGCTGTTACTTGCCACTTCTCTTGCAAAGCCCATAAAAGCCAGGCCTGTTACCATGTAATGGTCTGCAGTTGAAATCCAGATGTCTGCTGGTGACTTGGAAAAATAACAAGAGGAGGGTCCTTCTCAGTGGAAAGACGAGGGAGGGGACAAGGGAAGAGAATGAGCTCAGAAAATCGGGGGAGCTCTGAGTTTAGGGGGGGTATCTTTGCTCTACAAAAACACAGATGAGCAGAAACAAGGGTGTGAACATGCAGACAGCCGCAGATGGCGATGACCTGAGTGGCACAACAGAGCTTTGTATGTGAAACCCTCGTTTTCTCATGTGGCTTATGACGCACTCCCCCTCGACTGCGCCACAAAAGGCAACGCTGAGAAGAAGAGTCTATAAGATTTTCCCCTATTACGGCTCCAGACTTAAACAGACTGGCTCAGAAGTAGGTGACCTACTCCATAAACAAGACACAAGAGTCTCGATGTAGTTTTTTTTTTTTTTTTTCTTTTTTTGATGGGAACAGTCCTGAGTCAGGTTTGTGTTTGTGGTTTTAAGTGGAAGATTGGGCTACTGTCTGGCGTCTAGCAGCCAAGTTCAGATCCAGCCCTTGTTGAAAATGGAGCAATGCGTGCTTTATTTTATTTCATTTCATTTCAGTGTTTGTTGAATACATTCATGCCTGCTTACTTCATATTATCTCAGATGAATACATTGAGCTCTATTACTTTAGAAAACACGATTCAACCTACTCAACTTAAGTATGGCACTAGATTGACTCCACTGGTTGTTTTAGATATTTCAAATAGCTTAAAATAGAAGACATAAAAAAATTGTCTCTGTTATAAGCTACCAAAGGTGTACGATATCTTTTTTTGTTACATATATATCTATGTCATTACAAGGCGGCCATGTTTACTCCAGACAATGAATCGGTTGAGCTAAAATCCACTGAATAAGGCACATACGTTGCCTTTATACATGTGTGTAGAATCTAAATCCAGATCTCTGAAAATCCAATAAGTCAACTTACACGTTTCAAGCTTTGTTGTTTGCGTCTGGATGCCTCTGAAGTTCTGTTGTACATCTCTAAAAACCCACGTCTTGCCGATTCAATATAAAAGCATGTTACAAGGCTTTTTTGAAGTAGGAGGTTGTGTCTTGTTAAAATGTTTTTATGACTGTTGAGTTAGTTAAAAACGTTTTATGGGGAAAATGCTTTATGGAAAGTAGGATCTCATTTGGCCACTACGACAAACTGGAGGCAGCGTGATGCTTGTGGGAAAATTCCAGCGCTAATAACGGTAAATCTGGAAATTTTATGCAGAACAAAATAGCTATTGTGATATGAGCTGGAATATGAAGAGTTTTGGTGATTGTATGTCTCATTTACTTATTACCAGTGTAAGTTTACTCGTGAAGACCTGCTGGCCTCCGTCCACTGCGATGCAAGGGAATAATTTTGTTTTGTTTTTGAGTGTATAATAAAGATACCAGACGACTTTAAATGGAGGCAGAGATACATGACCAATTGTTGAAGAGGCAGCCATCTGGCAGAGTTAATCGAGTGAGGATGAGGATGAAGGCAGTTTCTCCTTGCAGTTCTTAATGCTAAAGTGATATTTTCATCCAATTCATACATACCTCTGTTTAAAGCCATTAAAGGGGTAGTATTGTGCGTTTTCCAAGCCAATTTGCAGCACTATGTTACTATGTTACCTTCAGGTGTTATAAAAAAAAAAAAGCTGTGTGCATCAAATATGTCTCAAAACAAATTTGACTTTGAAATTTAATATCTTGAAATTAGGCCTCTGTCTTTTTAAGAAACTTACTCTATTTGACACTCCGCCGTCAGGAAGTCATCTATTAACCCTTGAACAGTGTTTTGTTTCTCTTTTTTTTTTACCAGCATTGCATTGAGAAGTAGTTTATATAATGAGATCAGCAGATGCTCAGATCCACCAGGTGTTTGCTAATTGCTGCTGGCTAGTCTGAAGGAGCTGCGTGGGGAAGCCGTGGGGAAGCTGTGGGGAAGCCGCAGGGGAGCGCTGCTATGTGAGGCAGAAGCTCGGAAGACCACTAAATGGTTGCCATGGGAGATTAAATGCATGCATGAAAGAATCAAGGCAACACTTCAAGTGTGTTTTTGATGATTGAATAACATTATAACATGATATGTAGCTGAGAAACATTCATTTTAAACTGAAGCTCAACGTCTCATAAGACAACAAAATTCTTCAGTTAAATAGTCCCAATATGAGGGCATAAGTGTGTTTGCAAATAGATAACGCGTCAACATCAACATCAAGAGGTCCTACATATGTACTTAAGAAAGACTATTGCTGCCAGAGGGAACGATGCAGTCCGCTTATCTCTTTGCAGTTCAAAGAGATAAACCTGATAGATAAAAATAAACTTTAAAGACATGCAGAGTGGCCAGGACGAACAGAAGGACCGGATTTTGCGATGGGAAGAGCGTGTCTGGACTGTTCCTGGCCTGCCTGAGATCTGGCCTTTGAAGTGAGCATCAGCGATGCGTGCAACACTCGCAGGGCATGTGTCCTGCGCTCCGACGAGCCTTATTCTGGATCTAATGCTCTCAGACCATTGTCTCCGGGCTTCTGCTCTCCATGCCTGTCACATTGCGCTCCTGTTTAGTCTCCCTCCCTCCTTCCATTCATATTCCTCCGTCCCATCCGTCCCCCTCCCTTTCTTCTCTCTCACATGCCATTTTCCGTCCTCGTTGCAAGGTTGGACCTCGTCACGTTCCAAGCAGATGTTGGATGTGTGTATGTACATTCTGGAGTCTCTCGTGTGCGCAGCCCCATCGCTTGCGCTGACACAATGCGAAGGCCATCGACCGCCTTCCCCGAAGGCCCCGAGTCTGAAAACAGCCAATTCCACCTAAAATAAAGCAAGTAAACGAACACACACAAAGAAAGTGAGCATTTTCAACATTTGCTGCCAGCACTGCTGTTTAAAAAAAATGAAACACTGGAAACATTTCAAGTTTTTTGTGGGGGTTGGATAGGGATAAGGGTGTTTATAGAAAGGGTGAGGTAGCGCTTTCCACGTTCTTGAGAAAAATTATAAGAAGAGTTGGGAGACCAGAGGGAAGGACAGAGGCAGGAAGGTTGGAAGTTAGTCTTCACCAAAAGTAGCTGCTGGCAGCTATTAGGCTACACAACCCACTGAGCAAAATGCACACCCAGGAACTTGTTAAAGTCTACAGTGGCAAGCTGTGTGTGAGTTTTATGGGAAAAAAAGGAGTAGAAATAATAACCTAAGTGAATCTAAAAAATAATAGTAATTATAAAAGAAAACAGCAGACTAGTCTGTGGACAGTCTTGCAGTAAGTTTGGCACATGGCTGAGGGGATTTAACATGATGTCAAACTTCTGAAAGGATGGATTTTCGCAAAAGAACCTAGTCACCATCACAAATTGAACTGGAAAATTCTATAAAGGCTAAAGAACAGCAGACGCTCTGGCACTGGAAATCCAAACGGAAAGTAGCCAAGTTGTCCATTATCAAGTTGTGGAAGCCATCTTGATATTCACTTAGATCCCCTTTACACCAGTGTAAAGCTGCACTGGAATGTGGATGGTCTCTCCAGGGCCTGGAGGGTCTTCTGGGGCGCAACAAGAATGATGTAGCTTCCAGAATGGATGAATGGATGGATGAACATTGTTGATTCACTCCCAAAGTGTCTGCTGCATGACTTAATTAACAGAAACCTTGACAATGGAAGACAATGGACAGCAGGAGGAGGAAAGGGTGATACCGTAGCACAAGCAGTGGCATTCAATGCTTGGAACAGAACCTTTAAAAAAAACAAACAAAAATTAAAGAAAAAAAAGTAAAAAGCCTTTAGACCCTGAGGATGTTTTGTCCATGATTCCTTCTTACTCTTCCGGCCAAGTTCTGACAACCCTCCACCGAAGTCAGTAACGCTGAAAACTGATACTAAAGAAGAAGAAACCTCCCTTATGTGTGTTTGAGAAAACGTGGAATCAACAAAGACTTTGGCCGGAGAAGAGAGCAGTAGAGTCTTGATTGAGTTCACATTTTGCTGACATTTCGCATCCAGCAGTGTTGGATCGGTCCACTGAGACCTTAGGGCAGACTTAATCTGATCCTGGGCTGGGCTGGGATTCAGGCTTTGAAGGTGCATCAGCTCTTAATTAAATTATTTGCCTCTACATGTGAAGATGGCTTTTCAGTCACTGAGTCCAAGACAAGAACAAAATGTGTGTAGCAGTCGGTGTGGACTTGGTTTCTGAACACACTTTTGCTCAATATGGTCCAAAGTTGGGATCTCAGTAGCAGCATCTAACTTGTAAGGAGTTTTAAAGGCGACAGGCGGCGGTTCTCATGTCAACATGAGAAATGTCTGGAAGAATGTCTCCTGTTAAAGTCAAATTTGTTGGTGCCTAAAATGATCTTTCTTCTGCCTGGTTGTGCGGATCAGCATTTCTATCTAAAGCTTTTTTTTAAAAAAAATCTGTAGATTCAAAAAGCCACGACTTTTTATGTTAGTGGTGTTTCTGCTTTATTTTACGAGCAAAGACATTATACCCCTGTTTCAAATGTAGCAAAAAAGATACTTAACTTCATGCTTGGTAAAGGAAAGAAGAACACCTTTAATTGCAATAGCGCAAGGCCCTGACTTGTTATAAATAGACAAAAAACTAATTATGCTTTGCAGCAAATATGCTGTCCGTCAAGCAACACTTGGCGCTGCTCATTGGAATCAGCCTGGAACCTGATGATCTTCATTACACCGACAGAAGGAAGAACGAGGTCACCGAGTCTATCGTGGCACTCGGTTCTCTTGAATTCCTCTTTTCCGCCACTACCTCCAGGAGTCGCAGGCTAAACCCAGCTGAGGAACCTTCCTGTTCAACCTTTCGTCAGCATGTCAAACCTCAGATTAGTGAGGCAAGAAAACTTGGCAGTGGGGTTACTGGATGTTAAACACACTGGCAGATTGAAGGCCAAAAACCAGATCTGTCTTTTACTGGATAAATCGTCTACAGTATGTTAACAAACTCTTTTTATCACATTTTTTGTTATTTAAAGATATGTTCAGGTCTTGAATATGTTCTATATTTGTTATAAAGGTTGCTGTCCTGCTTTTAAGTTCGTATTTATGTCATGTTAGGTTAAGTATAATTATTTGTAAAATGTGATTTAAACAAATTTCAAACTTTTTCCTCAACGTCACTTTTTATTGTCGTTTCCATTTGAATTCAGTAAAAAAAAAAGCCACATAAACAAAGTAGAATTATAAACCAAAAACAAAATAAAAAAACAAAGTGACAAGACTTTAATTGAAACAATTAATCGGATACAGATGCATATCATTATGACCACAATATTGTTTAAGCTCAAATCTGAATTTTGAGGCCAGTGCTGGTCGGAAATCTTTGACTGATGATTTCTTGGGAGCTTTCTTATAATTTTTCCAAATTCAAATTTGGGAATTTCAGCCACTGAGTAAAACAACAACAACAACAAAAAAACATATCCAAGACTTCATATGGATACTTTTTAGTATTTTCTTTATATGACAGAAAACAGGAATCCTAGTTCTGTTGAGATACGATTTTAAAATCCAAGTCAAGATGGTTGAATGTAGAAAACATTGTATTTGCTGTGTTGCTACCTGTCATGAAGCTTAAGAACAACTTAAACTTTGGTAAGTTTCACACCCTCCTCTGAGGCTGTGAATCTGTCATTTTTCACAAAATGGAAAGAAAGTTTTGTTGTGTTAATGAGGAGAAAAACAAAATTCCTATTAAGCAACACAGAGATTCCAACATTTGGTATTCCTGTTCAAGGTTTTAAGAATAAAAGCTTAGTTTTGTTTTAAATACAAAACAGTCATAAGCCAACCAAGCTACTGTCTACGTGCAATAAAGATTACTTCCTTTTTTCATACTTAATTTCAAACTCAGTAAATATTGAATTCAATAACAGTATGGTGTAAATTATTGCCTACTCCTATCTATTATTAACATCTATTTCACAAATACAGAGCATTTTGTAAGATGTGTATAAAACAGTCAAGCTAAATGACTTCTGTCGTTTTAAGAAAATGACCAGTAAATGTTGAAAATGACCAGTAAATGTTGAAGTTTAACCCGAAACCGTTGTCCAAGCATGCATGTTAAATCAAACCAATTAAAGATGCATGCAGAAAGAAAGTTTATGTTCTCTCTTTCTTGCAGCTTAAGAACAACAGCGACTTCTTTCCTATTCTCGATATTCACACATGTCATATTTTATTTATTTGTCCCACTTAAAGCTGCTCTCAAAGGCAAAGGCAAAGGCAAGCATAATCTAATTGAAAACTGTGACTGTTAATGGATCCCAGTTGAAAGACATTTTCATTTGACCTCACTTTTAAAGCATTTCCGTTTGGATTGGTTTAATAAAAGTTGTTTATTTACGCAGCATCCCCTGACTGACACTTTGAAAGATTATAAATGTTCATCGTATTCACCTTCATTCCTACTTTGTTTTTTATCTTCCTGGACCTACAACCAAAGATCTAGACTCAAACACTTACCAAAACATAACCTTCATTTCCCACAGTTAAGGCGTTTTTAAAACTTGTCTGAAATAAAATAATCAAAATCAAATCAAAAATCATCTTTCACTGTGTTCAAACTATTTGTCTGAACTGGACATCAAATGATGTATGCCACAGTATTAAAGGTGACGTGTAACTAAGGCAACAGGGTGTCATTTTTTGCAACTGGGAGAAGCCAATTAGCATCTGAGAAGCTCAAATAATACCTGAACTATGACCCCAAATTCCAGAGGAATTTTAAAGGAGGCTTTCTGGATGCAGAACAGAACCAAGGAGCACAAAGAGAAGAGGGGAGTTTGAATCATTTCCTACATCCATCATAATGGTCATGGATCATCCTCCCCGTTTTCTGCCCCGTGCTTCCCAAACCGTACAGAAAGAGAAACAGACAGAGAAACAATCCTCTTGAGATGGATTTTTTTTACCCCACCTCCCCCCACCCGTTATTATTAGCTTGTAAATCTCATGAGGTAACTTTGGGCTGACATTTTGCCTCTGCCAGATGACCTGTCTCAATCGGACGTAACCCAACTCTAAAAAATTGATTCCAAATTTGTCTCTCTGACACAGAGTAAGTGATCAGTGCGGGTGTAGTCGGAACAGCATATGTGATAGTCGCAGCCTCTGCTGGATTTACAGCTCAATACCATAAAAATGTGGCAAATGATCAGGAATGCTCTTACCAATGCTGGTATAAAGAGGAGCAGCGAACCTGTTTCAATAGACATTAGGGAAACAGATGTGCATCTTTAGTGTTAGCTCTCTGGCTGGCTTTTAGCATAGCAATGAGGCTAATTCATCACCGCTTGAATCGATTTACATGTGTAGGTCTGCTCCACACGTTTAAGTTTAAGTAATTCCCCTCTGCTGGGTGGCAGCTTAAGAAGAGGGAGCCAACATTTTTCCTGAGATTTTTTTATTTATTTATTTATATTATGTGCTCAATGGTGGCTTGTTTGTTGATCTTCTAATTCACAATAAAATACATTTTGACTAATCAAAAGTGTTCAGCTACAAACTATTTTACTTTTTCACATTTTCCCACACAAAGCTGTAAAATGTCATGTATTTTACTGGGATCTTATGTGAACAACTAGTAAAAGTACCACCTTACTGCCAAATGACAGAAAAATATCTGTTTTTTTAACTCAGGTGTCCTGAATGGACATCTGCTTTCAATTTTTCCCACATATGCTCAGCTAAATGCAGAACTTTGACTGGGCCATTCTACTTTTCCTACTTCCATGCACAATCGCAAGCTGGCAGAAACCAGGGAATGACTGCAACTGTGACTGTTTCCTTGACGACCGCCAGATTGAAGATGGGTTGAGTGGCAATCTTATACCTTGCTTTACCAAATAACAAACACCAATCATCTTCGTTTGCTCTTATCAGGGTGTTGCTTATGGTAAAAAAAAAATAAAAAAAAAGGGGGTGGGGGGGGGCGCATGCAACCATAATCTGAAGACTCCCACAGCTTTGCTAGTCACTGATGTATCCGCAATG
Organism: Poecilia formosa; assembly: GCF_000485575.1. Lineage (NCBI taxonomy): Eukaryota > Metazoa > Chordata > Actinopteri > Cyprinodontiformes > Poeciliidae > Poecilia > Poecilia formosa. Next base: position 2,170,454 of record NW_006799967.1, on the reverse strand, counting down.
GATAACTTTCTACCAGTCTAGTTTTGTCCTTAATTTAATTCCACAGACTTTCAATGAGTTGCAGACTTTGATAAAGCAACGCAGCTCTTTTGCAAACTAGTTGGAGGTGGAGGCGAGGAGCTGGAACTCATGATATCACGCCACAATGAGTCAACAAAGTCCCTCAAAGTGTCCTCTTACTTTGTCTTACTAGTATCTGCCAATACTACCCTCAGAAACAACACAAAGTAAGAACATTTCTGCATTTTTATCCAGCTTCGCTGTACTGCTTCTTGGCTTTTAGATGTTATTCTGTCACTAATCCTCGGTGTTAATGCCAAAAAGCTTTTGGTGGAGGCAGTGTGGTGATGTCATGTGAAATCTCCTTCACTGGAAAAACGAGGCTCATCACCATCGTCTCACATCTCCACTTCTAAAAACCCAACTCCGTCGTCCAGGACGTTGACGTCCGGCCCGCAGAGGGAGAGACGACCTCTATAAAACGGAATAACCCGCCTGGAGTTCTGACCTCAACCCCACTGAACACTTATCGTATTAGCTTTGCCGTGCTGTTTGTGCCGGAGTGGCCAACACAACCGCATTGACTGACTTCTAATAAAAAGCTGGCCGACGGATGCAAAGCTTCCCTGAGCAGAGTCTGACCAAGCTGGTAGCCGGCATGAGGAAAAAGTGCCAGGCTGTTGTGTTTGTGTACGATTTTCCCACTCATTACTGAGTCCCCCGGTTCCTTAAATAAAACCCTTTAACCTCAAACATCCAATCCTTTGAAGACACAAAACAAGAGTCAAAGTCAAGTAAAGCTATTTGACATTGGCAGAGAAGATTAGGCAAGGTTTTTTGTTTGTTTGTTTGTTTGTTTGTTTTTTAATGCGAACAACCCACATACTCAACTCCGCTGCTCAACCCACAAATGCAGTTTTCTTATAGACACGGAACCATATGAAGAGAAATAAATGTTCGAGATTTACTAAAAGCCTTGTCGCCACAAATAAATACCTGAGGAGTTTCCTTATGTTTTGTGCTAAGGACATTTCTAATACCAAAATTTTATATTCATGGACGCACTAATAAACTCCAGTCCCCAAATAATTACTAAACCTACAGATTTCCGCCACCCTCTCTCAAAATTTTCAACTTTATCCTTTTTCCTTTATCTCCATTCATTCCCACACAGAGTTTTCTTGACAGGCCTTCTAGCTGAAGTAACGATGCGTTTCCCTCTTCCATGCCTGTGAGGCACTGAAGCATGAAAGCATGTTAAGATGTAGCTAGGGAACAAAATCAGCTGCTGCTAATGATTTTGCCCACAGAAACCATGAGGAAGGTAAACAGCTGAGAATGCTGAGAATCTCTTTTTTTTTGTTGTAAGAATTAGCGATCGAGTCGCAAAAGGTAATCTACCGTATCATGGCGTCCTGGAGCTTGAATCAGTCAGTCAGCAGGTAAAATACGAGCTTCATCCCCCAAGGTTAATTATGTTAACTTTTTGTTCATTTCAAGCTTTAAGTATAACAACAGCTGAGATGTGCTTGGGCGACAAAAAAAAAAGAAAGAAAAAAAAGTCAAATCGTTCAAATTTTGTTGTCGTGTTACCACAAAGTAATCAACCCAGCAACCTAGAAATTGATGTAATGTTATTTTAAACTGAGTGAGATAATGTTGACTTCATTTATTTTTTCACCTGCAGACAATGCTGTTCTTGCTTTTGTCACTTTTGAAACGACATCGGTGTCTTCGCTCTAGTATTCTGTCTAGTTTTCTAAGTCGAATGTTGTCAAACATTGGATGGTTTCATGGCAACTAATCGATCAAATTATAAAACCAAAGCTCAAGTTATGAGTCACAACATAAGACGGCTTTTAGGACTTTAGCTCCTGTGGGACCTGTCGGTAGAAACGCTTCTCCTGCATCGACAAAAGAGATCTTATGCTGTTTGCTATCTTGCATCAACTAGTTTTAATAAGAGGCAGCGTCTTTTGTTTGTGTGGAACTTGTATGTTTCCCTGCTCAAAAAGAGGTTCCCTCCACTCGTATACCGCTTCTGGCCTGGGAACATCTTGAATTTTCTCATGAGCAGCTGGAGAGTGTCACCGAGCACAGGGACTCAGGGATTTCCCTTCTAAAACTCTCAACTTTACAGCCCGTTATGGGATATGCGAAAGACATGGGATGGATAGGTTAAATTTAACTAATTCTCTTTTAATCCACAGTTCTTTCTTGTGTTCAAAGTATTCATAGTTAATCGGCTTTTGAAAAAAAAAAATGAAAAAAAAGAAAAGAAACACGGTTCAGTAAGTGTTCAAGCCAATCTTGAATCTTACAAAGAAAAAAAGAGTTTATTTGAGAAAAGAAAGCCGTTGTGATCCCAAGCATGAAGAGAGGGGAGTTGCTCCCGTTTGGGTCTGGCTAACTCCAGGGTCTTGTCGTTGCTTTAGGTGAGAAGATGTAGCAGAGAGCGGGGAAGGTGAGTTTGAGGCGAGGTCCCTGAGCTCCGGCTGCAAATCTCCAGGCAAAGGAAGGTGGAGCCGATTGTTGGAAAAGGCACCCCGGCCAATATTACTCCTCCCCTTTTTCCCCTCTGCCCCCTCCCAATGCACACACAGATACGGTTTTCCTATATTTCCCCACAGCCTATCATGTAATAGTAGAAACATATGCGCTCAGCTGCGGGTCCACAGGGAGGCTGAGGGATACATGGTGCACTGAGGAAAAAACGATCAATTCTTCCTGTTTTTTCCTGTCGTTTTCTCCTCTGTTGTGTGGATCTCTTCATTTTTGACTGAGTGCATAAACCTCCCCGCAAACCCCCTTCGCCTCCCCCCCCCCTTCCCTGTTTCTCTCCACCACTAGTTTGTTCCATATGTGACCAAAAACGTGCTGATCTTCCCTTATCTCCCCTGCGTCTGGTTTAACTCTGGTCTCGCGGCATTCTAAAGGAGAAACGGTTTCCTCGCATGTTTACACCTACAGCTCTTATGCTTGTGTACTGAAACAAGCTCGGTGCAGACGGGAATATTTTTTTTTAAAGAGAACAAAAGTCCTTGACAGCTGCACATTTGCCTTGGCTCCGACTTTTGAGCAAATTCCATCCCACCCTTTTGCATCACTCTGCTCCGCCTGCTCACTTTCTCACAGTTGCCGAATCTTAACCTTCTGTCTCTCTCTTTTTTTTTCTTCATCCTCCGCTCCCTCACTCCCTCATGCTCCTCCACGTACCACCCCGTCCCCCCACCACCACCACCACCACCGCTTAAACATATTCCCCTTCCTCCTTTTTCTCACCTCTGTTTTGTAACAGCTTTGCTCCTGCCTTCTCTCCCCTCCCATCAATCTGCACTTTGTCGTGGAGGCTGGTTTCGCTTCCATCCCTGTCTTGGATGTCAGCATTGTCATTTACGCTGACCGTGATGCAAAACCTTACAGTCAGCGTCGTTTAAGCCAATCACAGCAAAGAGGTGATTAGGGGAACGTGAGGAGAAATGATATATAAAGGTTGATATATTCAATCAAAATGTCTGATAAAGTCTGACTGAGGTTTGAGGTCGCTCTCCTAAATATACAGTCTGACTGGGTGGGTTTTCGCCAAAAGAGGAGGGCGACTCTTGTCTGTGGGACAGAAAACAGACGCATCCTCCAGTCGTCCCAGGGAGAAATGTAAACATCTGTATTTCACAGGGTTTGTCGTGATTTTCTCAAGAATTCCTCCACTAAAAAAAGTACTACTACTACTATTAAAAATAATAATAGAAATTTTTCACATCTAATAACACACTGGGCATCCTGAATCATGGGAAATGCTAAGATTATTGGGGACTAATAATTGTTCTTGATTAAACAGTGATTGAGAAATGTTTATAGTGATACTTTAAGTGATTATTTTTGCTGTGTTGTTGAGCAAAGACGTACATTTTGATCACATATTTGGAAAAAAAGTGCTTCTTAGTTCTTCTTAGTGATTCTAGTTTATTATGTTGATTTGTTCCTTGTGTGTAGTTTATCCTTGTTACTCCCTCATTTCTCTCTCCTCACACTTTCAACTAATCAGTCTCGGTCTTTTGTTCCAGCATTCACCTATAAGTATTTAAACCCGTCACCTACTCACACTCCTTGCTGGTTCCTCTCAAATCCCATCACATCCTGTTTACTGTCCCGTTGAGAACCCGCTTACATTTTTGCGCCTGTATTCCTGTTTTTGATCTACTCTGGCTCCCTGTCGTTCCCTGTGAGTTTTCTAAGTTTTTTTTTTCATCTTTTTTTTTTTTTTAAAATTTTCAACTGCTGCTGCCTCTCTGTATTTGGGTCCGCCATCAAAGTACTCATTACGACATGAAGCTGGAGGAGACAAACTGCAGAAGAGTTGTACTTGTTGTGTTTTTTTTTTAAAATTTTCAACTGCTGCTGCCTCTCTGTATTTGGATCCGCCATCAAAGTACTCATTACGACATGAAGCTGGAGGAGACAAACTGCAGAAGAGTTGTACTTGTTGTGTTTCAGACGTTTAATTCTTTCAAAAAAAAAAAAAGCTTGAGAAACATTAAATAAAAAACTTGAAATCTGCTTCACAATTACTTTTGCCAGACACCGTAGTTTGAGCTTGACATAACCCTGCCGTGAGAGTTTTTTTTTTGTTTTTTTTTTTGCAAATGACGAGCAACCGCTGTCATTGTGTGAGGTTGACTGAACTACTTTTAGCACCTAGAATCAAGTGAGACTCTCAATCATCGCTCTGGTGTTTGCTCTCCTTTAACACCGTCTTGGAGCTGTGGTCCGGGCAGAATGAATGCGGCCGGGACGCTGCCTGTTTTCGCTTGGAACTGCGTCTCAAGATGGCTCACATTCAATTTAGGTGTCAGGTGATATCAAATTAAGCTTGATTTATGGAAACCCAGATTTTCTCTCAAGGTGGGTCCGACCGAGCGTTGAGAAAATGATGTGAGTGGCTCTTCACACGTGCTATTAAAAGATGTCTCGGAATGAGTGCAATTTTAATGTGGCGGAGGATTCACGCTGCGCTGACGTGGATGTTTGGGTGAAATCCCAAAGTTCATTCCTGTTTACTGAAGCTGGCAAAAATCTGAAATCCCCTTTAGATCTAATTTACCCATCTAACGACGTCTGGTGTATATTTTTGTGGTTTCATATCTGTGTGATGTGGGTTGTTGCGGGCATGTTGTGCCCTCACCTGTAGATCATTTCCCAGCTCCAGGAAATGATCTTTAGCTCTGGTTAGTTAGGCTCTTGCTGTAGAGATGGAGCTCCAGGGCCTTGCAAAGGTATTCACACCCCCTGAATGTTTACAGATTTTGTTGCAGAATAAATTTGTGCCGATATATGTCATTGAGCAAATGGCAACAAGATGGAAATAAATATCAGTAGCTATTATCGTTTCCGTTTTATTTATCAGATCAATATTAACATGTTAACATGCCGTCCGATACCGATGTTGTTGCCGATATATTGTGTCTTCCTAGAATAAATGCAAACCTTCATGACGTTTCCAGAACTTTTATGATCAACAAAAGGCAAAGTAGTTCAAATTATCATTGGAAATATGCATTTGTATCCCACCAATTTAACTCTGACAAGCCTTGTTACAACCTGGTGGAACCAAATCAATGTAATATACAGAAGTAGAAAGGTTTGCCTTTCTTTGTGTAATCTAATCTCAGTAGGAATACAGTTGGAAAATTAAGGAAATCATTAATCAGAGAAGATAAGATTCCTGGACTTACTTCAGAGGAGGAGAAAACCTCAGGTACAAATATATTAACTGGAAGCTAAGTTTAAGTTTGTTTTTTTTTTTAGACAGGTGGGTTTCGTGAACAACACAAAAGTGTGTTGTGAGAGACGTAGGAAGACACACAACAAAGGTCAAACAGGCCAGGACCCGAACCTGTGATGAGAAAAACGTTTTTAAAAGGTCTGCTTGCAGTTCTCTACAAACCTTGTAAGAGGGCACTGCAATTTAATGATTTAATTAGGACCTATTGAACACACTTATCTCAGTGTGAAACACGGTGAGAACAGCATCATGTTGAGGGCAGCTGTTGAGCAAAGTTGGTGGAAAAATAGATGAAGCCTTGCAAAAAAAAAAAGAGAAGAATGCCAGCTGGAAAATGATGCAAACAATTTGACGTTGGGGCAGAGAGCTTCAATAAAATACAGCACTTGTGGATTCACCTATTTGCAGACTTTTTAGCGTTGATTTAAAATATTTGAAAGAAAATAAATGCAGCTCGGTGGACTGAAACACCTGGACCGAATGCTACTGAACCGGCTACTGGATGGACTTTCCAAAGCAGTCAAATCAGGACCGCCATTAATTTTCCTAGCTTTACCCTCAAGCATCAGATATAAAGAAGACCATAGATGTGAGCTTCCACGGTAGTGCCAAGACTGTGTGTATTATTGCATTTAAGATATAAAAGTTTTAAAAAGTTATAAAGACCGGGAAAAGTATAGGCTGGAGAAACTACGCCAGGCTGTTTGAAGAACAGTAAAAAGTCAATCTTGTGTCCTAAACTCTAATTTTCTCTTCAGCCACCGCATGCCCTTTGTCTGGGGAAGTCTTTTCCTGCTTCACACAAAGATGTGTGTAGATTACTGAGTGTGACTGGAAGAAAGTCAATCTAACATAGTGGCTGATATGACTAGAAATGTGCTGTGTAAAATTGAGCTATCAAGCATGTATTAAACATGCAAATACACATATTCCACATCATAAAAATGCTATTTTGTATCAAAACTGGGATAAATTTAGCAAAACCTGAGTATATTGTTATGACTTTATATTGAAAGAGGAAAATAAGAGGTTCACTATGACACACCAAGCATTATTAGTTATGAGGTTTGTAGTTGTGGCATAACTAAATATCAATAAAATTGGAGAACATAATTTTGCAAAGAACATAATTTTCCAAAACACTGTATGAGCCTAGAGTGGATGCCTCAGATCCATTCATGAACAGAGTTACTGCTGTTGCACAGGTAAAATAAAAGTAAAGCAGAGCCGCCACGTAACATTATATTTCATGTTGTAGTTAACTGTTTGGACAGCTGCACAGCAGCTAAAACAAAACAAAACAAAAAAAACAACATAACTGTACCATCAGATTAGTGAGCAGACATTTCAAAAAATATTAAATCCTCTATTTCTGAAGTAGCCTTAAGGCAGAGTAAGTTAATATCCACTTTATCCTCCCACACACAAAAGCAGGAACTGACTTAATAAATGTTATTACATCAAAATTCCACCGGCGCTGATTCAGGGCTACATTATCAAAAAAAAACACTCGGCAGTGGCCAAACCAAGTGATTGAGAGTGGGGATTATTTTAGAACACGGATGTACTGTTTCGGCTCCTCCGCTCACATCTATCACTGTGATGAAGAAAACGACCTTTCAGAGTTGCAAAAGCGTGTCAAAATATGTCCACATCTATGCCTGTCTGTCACAGCTTCCTGGGTCGGGTCTCTTCTCTACAACCAATCACAGTGAGAACAGGATTTTTATTGCTTATTTATGTCAGCACCGGTTTAGCGCACAGCAGAAAATGACCGTAACTATTTGCAAGCTTGAAGGGAAGAACTCTTCTGACAATTCCTGTAAGGCTGGACTCCTATCAGTGCAACTGAGCCAGAATTTATCTTAATGTTTGGGCTCGATCCCGGACTCTGTAGCGGGAGAAATGTCAGCTCTTCTTGGACTCTATTATTCCGCTGAGCACTTGTCATAAATTAACTGAGTGTGCAAAGAGCCTCCCATAAAAGCTAAGTAAGCTGTTCACAGTGGAGGCCACACTTCATGTTGGGATATTATTAAAAGGGAGAACAACTAATTACCTCAAAGACAGAAAGGGCAAGCAAGCCAATGTCAATATTTCTTGTGTTCCGCTAAAAGGAGTGGAAGGAAAACAGAGATCCGCATTATGGGTCAACGTAAGAAAATATTCTGCTTTCTTCCACAGAAAACCAAAATAAACTGGGTTTCGGAACAAGGTTTTGGATGCGGTAGGCGTCTGAGCATCAGAACGAAACACCGCTGTTTAATGCGTTGTGCTTTTTACGATGTTCCAACATGCATTGCAGGCCCTGGAGTCAATATTTTGTAGGGGCACTTTTGCGCTGCCGTCACATCTGCAAGTCTTTAGGTGCGTATCTCTACCAGCTTTGGCCGTGTAGAGACTGAAATCGTTGCCCAATATTATTTGACAAAGAAGGTCAAGTTTGGTACGGATTACATTATGAACATCTGCAAACATCAACAGTGAGTCTTGCCAGAGATTACCGGCTCGATTTAGATCTGAAGTTTGACAGAGCCTTTGCAGCTATAGCTTTAAGTTTACTGTTATCATCTAGCTAGAAGCTCAATGTCCATCCAAGTGTCAAGTTGTTTTCAGCCCCTAATGGGATTTTTGTCCAGGTTAAGAAAAGGGGACGGTGTGTTCACGTGTTTTCTGTCTCTTTGGCTCATCGTAAACTGGAACTGGAAGAGATGCTCTTACCTGGGCAGTTCCTCCAGAGTGTTCATGAGCTTCTTTGCATATTTTCTGACTGATGCTTGTTGCTTTTACTATAGATGGAGTTTCACATCTTGGTAAGTTTACAAGTATTCCACACTTTCAAATCTTAGAAAATGAACTGAACAGTGTCAAATGAAATGTTGGGTTTGTTTGTCCGACTTCATCCTGCTGTTCACTAATGTTCCCTAATGAACTTCATAGTACATAATCAATATAAATACAGGAAACAGCTGTATTTATATTGATTACGTTACACACAGGCGTTCCCCATGTCGTTTTTCTAGGTGACTTCTGAAGTCTATTTGGGGACACCAGTTTTTATTTATGGGTATCAGATTAAAAGAGCAGGACTTTCTTATTGGACAAAATTTTCAAAAACTTTATGTACTTTTCCTTTGTGGTTAAAAATCTGCACTAATTTGAGTTTGTACATGGCATAAAAATAACTAGACCAAAATCTGAGTTCAATAGGAATGAGTGGTTTTGCAAGGTACAGAATGTTATTTGTACAATAATGTTCAGTGTAAATTACTGTGGGAGACCTCCGTAGTTCTGAAGTTCAGATTTTCCCCTAGCAGACTGGAAATAAGAAAAAAGATGGATTGTAATGAGGAGGTGGGGATGGTTGTGGTGGGAGTCACTGGGGGGGGATGGGGAGCTGTGTGGTGTGAGGTGCTGGTGTTAGCAACACAGAGGGCTGAGAGGCTCTGCTTACAGAGTCCACAATCTGCTAAAGATATTACAACACTCTCCCCTCTGCTATCAACACACCCAAGAACATTAAAACACGTCAACTCAAGTTAATGCTCTCACACACTTATTGGGGGGGTGGAGGGGGGGGATTCAGAAACATAATGACCAGTAGAAACACGGAGCAAATGGGCTGCAAATTAAGGAAGTTGTTCCAAACCTTAAGTAGCCAAAGGCTCTCAGGGAGAGCACTGATATGAATGTTTTCCTAAGAAGAGATACTTTGGAGTTGAGTCATCCCAGGCAAAAGGAGCCGTATCCTGGGCAGGTTGGACCCTTCTGACCCCTCCCTGGTGCCTCCCTGGGCTTCCTCCCTTCGGGCTCTGTTGAACACCATGCTTCCAACAGAACTCCTGGCAGACATGTTGGATCCAACCTCTACTGGGAGGTCGTCCCAAATTATGGAAAGAAGGGAGAATGTTGGCTCCATTAGGAACCCAAAGTTCCAAATGGAGGTGGTGAAAGGTACTGGACAAGGCCAGAACCAGGAAGGAGAGAAACATGTGTGGGCTTGTTCCATGTAAACTGCCTCCAACCGGGTCCGTAGACCAATCCCCAGAGGAGACTTGACACGTATCCACATGTGTGTGCACGTGTATGTGCTACACATACAAGATAAACACAGACCCCTGAAGGCTGGCCGGGTGTTCGTACGGTTTTCTAAAACAGCAGGAAGCATTGTCACCATTTTAGAAATCTGAGTTGTTTGAACAAATATAATAGGAGAATTTACTCATGAATACATAAACAGCCAGAATCCTAAACACACCAAAGGTTTTAGACTTTTAAGATGCTTTATCTAATCTTTATTATGGAATTTTCAATGTTTTTCATTCCTTATCATCAAATTATCTAAATGAACAACCAACAGATCAAAATTTGTGGTTTTGAACCGTCCAACCAACAAACTAACCAACCAGCCAACAAACCAACCATAACTTCTGTCTGTCCAAGCAATACAACAATACAACAAAACTTTTTGGCCATTAAAGTCAGTTCAGTTTTATTTTGTAGTAAATATGACCCACTGTTTAAAGTTTGAAAGGGGATATAAATCCTTTACTTGAGAGTTTGGATATCAAGATGTGTTATTAAAAATGGTGGAACAAATGGATCCTTGTTAGGGACCCAAAGGTTTGTCAAGGGACTTGGTGCAAGTAGGATGCAAGTAAAGCAAAGGTTGCTTTTTAGTAAACACATGTCTTTCACACATTGTCTTCATTGATTGACTGATATGTCAATGGATTAAGTGAAAACAAGTGTTTTCAAACCAAATATGAGTGGCGCTTATGGCTCAAGCTTTAGCTCGATGGGCTGAAGAAGCTGCAGGAAGCCTCGTGATCAGGTTTAACACAAGCTAGGCTACAGGGAGAACGGGGGCCTTTGCAAGCCAGTTATGCGTAATCGGGCTTTGGGAACATTATCAAAAAGTGATTTTAAAAAACGGGTAAAATCCTGAAGTTGCTGAATCAAAGTTCTGATAATATCCAACAGACGTGTTGAAGCAGAACCAGTTAAATTAGGAAAAATTGCAAAATTCCTCTGTTGGATCTTAGATTAGGCTGATTACTAGAGGACAATGGAAAAAATTTACTTTCTGTTGCTGTTTAGAACAATACTACAGATTTAAACTTTGTTTCTAATTATTTTTTTTATGTTTTTTTGTAATTTTAGAGAGAGATTGCAACGTGGCGTACTAACACAGTTTCACAAAAACTTTGCTCATCTTTCACACACAGCAGCATCAAGCACTTTTTTTCTAAAACGATCTGTCAGTTGCTGAAGAGAATAAAACTTCTTACAGAATGATGATAAACTTTATTGAAGAGCATTTTTTTTATTTGCACATAAAAATATGACTAGATGTTTTGTCTCAAGTAGGACTGTTTTTGTTTGCTAATTGTCACACAACTCCTTGGATCCTGGCTGCATCCAGGATGCCTGCAGTGCACATATACCTGGCTGCAGGTCCCACTGACTCCGCCACATTTCTTCGTTGTTTACCCGCCATTGTTTTCCATCTGTTCCTGTGTCTGTTCGGTTTAAATTGCATCCTGAAGATGTTTTCTCTCTTTTGTATGGTTGACCACGAGCGTATTCTGTGGCTTTCCCGTTTCTCTGCAGTTTGCATTTTCTCTAGCCCTCCTTCCATCCGTCTCTTCTCCTCCCTCCCTCCCTTCCTCCATCCCTCCGTGTGTATGCTGTGGGTGAGGGGGTTTGGGATGGTGGGAAAGCTGCTTGTAGGAAGTTTTTTCCCCTCTTCGCGTTAACGTGTTCACCGGCTGGACAGCACATTCTTTCCACCTCTGTCGGCCTCACGGGTCAAGAAAAACCATACCTCCTCTTCTCTTTCTCATTCCCCCTTTAACTCCTTTCTTCCCCTGCTTATTACACTGATCTTACTCTGCTAAGCTGTTGGAGTGGGAGCTCCAGAGGTGCACTGGGAGGAGAGGGGGTTGACCATTTTCAGTTGAATCACAGTTTCCAGCTTGTGTGTGTGTGGGTTCTTTTTTGTTTAGGTTATTTCTCTTTAAAAATGGTTAAATACACACAAAAAAAATCAAGGAAATGACTTTAAATATAAACATATGTGGCACTCCAGTAACGTGAGCGTTTCCATTCCAGACAGTTGATCTATGTCTGCCAACTAAAACACATGACACAGGAAAAAGAGATGGATGTGGTCAGTCTGGAAAGGCTGAGGAGAAGACGGAGGGGCTCTTGTGAAATGCCAGCTTCTCCCCCTCTACCCCCACCAACCAAAAACTGAAGAACGCTCGCGGTTCCTCTCCCAGCTGAGCAGTTACCAAGACGCCCAGCCGGTCTGGACGCTGTCTCCTGTTGTTGTCGTCTTTAAACATCTGCGGAGTCTGTGCAGCTGGCTTGTTTGTTTTACTAGTGGTAGGACATCTCTGCGCCTCCACACGTGACTGGAGATTCTGCTGTACCGTCATGAGACGGGCAGCGAACAGAGAGCACACTGTACGACAAGACCGAAGTCAATTCCTACAGGAGTGAGTCACAGAGTGCTTACTGACTAATTTCCCTCATTGTGAGTTTTAACAGTCTACCCCCCACCACCACCCCACAAGTAATCACCAAGCACAGACACTGAGTAATCCTGACTAAAGGTGATCTAACAGCTGTAGTGCAGATGAAGTCTGATCGCCGTTGCACCTCTAATCCTATTGGAAAGGAGGTTTTCTCCCCTGCGTCCCGAGGGTCCGTCTCTTTTCATTTTCAGAAAGCGGTTGACCGTACCTCTCGATAGACAAGACATAGCGAGGAATCATGATGAACACACTGTGCAGAACCTGAAGGATCAACGTTGGGGAAACCGATCGTTGCGATACAGGCAAGAAGAGCAACGCAATGAGTCAAAAGTGGGACATTTGGCAGAATTTAATGCAGTAAAGATGACCTGAAAAAACAGTCCCACATCCCACCTCCGCAACAAACTCCACACTTAACACAATGCAGACACTCAAGTCTTGCTCTCCGGGCAAATTCCAATCCGAGACTAGTCCCTGCTGGATTGCCAGATAGAGAGAGGCATGATCCGTCACCCCAGAGAACACGTCTCCTCTGCTCTAGAGTCCACTGGCGCTCTACTTTGCCCCACTGCATCCCATTCTTTGCGTTGCACTCGGTGATGTACGCCTTGGATGATTCCGTCAAGCTCTCTACACACTGGTCTTCAGCTCATCTGGAAAGGAAAATTAAAAGTTTAGAGGCTCTGAAAGTCGGGGACCTCGGCGCACTCAGCACGTCAGCAGTTGCTGACCCCAGTTGTCGTTTCCAATCACCTCCACTTTGTTATAATTGCACTTTGGAATATCTAGAATCGACAAATTTAATAAAATGTTGGCATTCTACCACCCTATTCTTTTGCAGATGTTTGCAGAAGCAGTACGCACGCCAAGGTGCAGATTTTCACACACATGTGGCCAAAAAAAGGAGAAGTTCAGATGGATGTGTGAATACTAATACTAAAAATCTCGAAAAAATAAAAGTTACTTTTGTCTTTCAAAGACTTCAGAAACTTGAAGCTATGATTTTCTGTTGTTATTTATCCTGTTAGCATGATATCACTCTTCTAAGCCAATCTTCTAAATAGAAAAAGCAAGAGAACAAACTGTTTTAGAATAGCATTTTCGTGAATCAGGAAATGGCTGTAAAAAAACTCCCAGCATTCAAATGGCCAAGATGAAAAACGAAAATTATGTTGAGACTTTTTTAGCCATCTAACTTTCAACGTCATGATGTGATTTTGGATTTATGTTGTGGACCAATGCTGCTTAATATTTCACAAAAAAAGGTGTAGCACAATATTTTCACAGAAACAAATGCAACCGCTGTCTGACACTAGCATAAAAAAAATTACAATATTAAATGACGATGTAAGTGTACAATAAAAGCAGACCATCATGAAAATAACAAAACTAAAAATAATAATTTAAACAGAAAGTAGTTATAGTTTTTGTTTTTCTGATGTAAATTTTTTTTTAATGTTTTACATAATTTTTTTTAACGGTTAGCGTTTCTGAAATGTCTCACTGGCTTGTTGCTGTTGTGTTTTAAGGGTTTGTCCTTTTTTCCTGAACCTTCATTTCACTACAAGATAAAACGTTCTATTATTAACATCCCAGGCAGTAACAAAGAGTGTGTTTGCCCTTTTGCTCCTATTGTCATTTCTCAGCTTTGATGTTTGGTTTGTTTCATAACCAACATTTTCAGGCACCAAAGGGAGACTTTTACATCTGGGTGTTTTGCTCCGGCTGCATGTTGGTCCTGTTGTTGCGTCGCAGCAAGAAGATCCTGAGTTCCTCGGGTTCTTCTCCACGGAGTTTGGATGCGAGCCTGTGCAAAAAAAAGTGCAAACAGACAACAGATGGAGATGTTAACCAAATTATACCTGCTTTGACAACTGATTAGTATCCACAGGCCACTGCACGGAAAAGAGGTGATGTAACCCCACGAAGTATTACGAAGCAGCAGGAGGGTGATCAGAGTTAATTTGGTTTGGTTCTCTCATAGCTCATTAAAAACTGAACTAATTGGGAGAAGAGAAACATAAACCAGAGTATACAATCTTTAGAAACTGCATCTGAACAAGAAACTGATCTCCATTAAAAATAATACAAAGAGAATCAAGAATGCAGCGGTTAAGAATACTGGTACGAAATGGAAACAAACACCAAAAAGCTAACAGCAGTGACAAGGGGATATATTTACACGATGATAGGGATAAGAATTGATTGGGTTTGTCAAAGGACAAGAGAAGAACATGTGTTGGTGATCCACGCTCCAGGGGTGTGTAGAGTTAGTGGGTTTTCTTGGAATCAGAGATTTGAGGTGTAGTACTGTAAAGATTGCCATCTGGAGTAAGGTAACCCTCTCTTGTACATGTGACAAAAACCTAAGAGCACCAAAAAAAAGAGAAGAGAGAAGGGCTCCTTTGTTTTTTTTTTGTTGTTGTTTTTTACGTGAGGTCCTGGACAGTGATGGATCATGGGGTCTGTGCTGTCAAGTGAAAAAGTGGGGTTGTTGAGAGGAAGGTAGTCGTTGTGGTTATGAGGGTGTGAGAGGTGAAAGGCATTTACCCAAATCACCAGGTAATGAGAGAATCCTTTCACTGCCTTGTTTCTTGGTAGAACCAAACCACTTTTATGTCTTTCTGAGGCGTAAACCCAGTCAAGCAAACACGTACTTCATCACTCGCCGTAACAACGCATATCTGGCGATTGAAGCGCATCTCACGTCTGACCACAACCGTTTAAAGTAACACGAGTAAGCTGTGATTGTTTGATGGTGAAATAAACTCAAAATGTTATTTTCCCTCCCTTTAAGACTAGCTCTATTGTGCTTTTGTTTATTTTAAAAAAGAACTTAAATCCAGTCGGTACCAAAGTGCCACTCAAAAAGAGCGGGTCGGATGTCGGCGATCTGAAAGGTCCCACCGATCTTCGGGGGAGTAGTACAGAAATATGGTGAAGGAAAAACAAAAGTCCCTGAAAGAGAGGGCGTAATCTTATAAAAACCTACAGATTCTGTTCCCTTCGAATGTGTGCTGATGGATAACGACTGCCACCTGATTTTCTGCGCAGCGTTTAAGAAAGGTGATCAGCGTGTGCGGTGAGAACATCTAAACTACAAACGGGTCACTGGAACAGATGTTCCAGTGACCCTTTTACCTTTCTGTAAGCAAAGCCATGTCTGCTGAGACAAAGCAAACAATGTTGAAGCTGTTATTTAATAAAGATCTTCGATTTTTATAAAGTGGACCCAGCTGCAGCAGTGGCTTTCTCCTGTAGCAACATAAAAGTCGCAATATCGGTTCATTTCTTCTTCTTCCCAGAATATGGCGTGTAACCAGAGGAGGTTTTCTTGGACAACAGCTTCTTGACCCTCAGTGAGAATGTTTGAATTCTGTATTTCATATAATTTGTGTTGACACTGTTGAAGACCATAGATTAAATACTACTGTATAACTTGCCTAAAATGTCTGACGTACTGCTGTTGTTGGGGAAAAAAAAGATGTATCAAGAAAAGCCAAAGTGATATTTTTTCATTATCTTCCCTGAGGTGGCCCAAAAGTGCAAACCACATCCACAAATCACAACAAATTGAAAAACACAACAACCAAAATTAACTTGGCATGACTACAACATAAGAAAGCGCAACAATATTAACAAAACGAAAGAGGTAGGTCGCAATGGGAAACCTGAGGCATTGCTGATTGGACGATTTTACTTTTGGTTTTAGAATCAGAAAATATTCTGGCTTTAGCGGATTTGTTGAAAATACCGGCAAGGCATCATTAGAGCTCATGGTACAACGAACCATTTGAAGCACTGGAACATTCTGAATAAAATTCTGTCGGCCTCTGCCAGAAACCTGAACATGGGCGATCGATTCCTCATTCAACGAGAAAATGATCTCCAACATATGGCCAATCCAACATTCATCCATGTCCATCACAATGCACACAGCTACGTCCAAAAGAAAACCTGCGATGTGAGCCAGAGAATGCATGAGGCGACTGGAAGACTTGGAGAGATGACCCAAACAGAAGGGGTCACAGATTCTTCTTTCATTACGCTGCAACCGAGCAGCGAGAGTGCCAACAATTTCCCAAAACCAACTGAGTAGTTTTTGTGTCTAAATCTATTTAGCAGCTGGGGTTAGCAGCTAGCCTTAGCTGCTAATTTAGCTTTGTGCAATGGAAATCAAATGATTTAGCTCCTCTTGGTGCCATTTTTCTCATAGACTAAAATTTGTTTTCTGTTTTTGACGGAGAAGCACAACAACTGCATGTCTAATTATTTAATATTCAGGAAATCCGCCCCTGTGGTTTATGGCTGCCTTTGTGCCAAACCTGATTGCATAAGCTAACAAGTGTTAGGAGAGACCACTCTGTCCTGTTCAGCTCTTGGCATTTATCAAACATAACTCCACAAAGGCTCTGGGTATGTCTCCCTCATCTTTTGAAAACATTTTTTCTCTCTCTCTCTCTTTTCTTGCGTTCGATCCATGTGAATGTAGGAGTGGAAAAAACAGCAAGGAATGGTAGAAAGGCAAAGGTACAGACTGTGTTGTTTGATTAAAAGCAGCTTGCTGGTCCTTATTACCATGACGTTTGGAGGATAGATGAAGGCAAGTCTGACTCAAGCCTGCAGCTGGGAGTTATTTTGTTCCTCCGTCTTTACGGATATTCAGAGTTGATTTATAAACTTGCAGCTGGTTATAAACAGTGTCTAGAACTCGCTCGTTTTTGTGATTCCTGTACGATAGACTTCGTCGTGTCATCTTGAAAATATTCCTTTTGTGGGGCTTCAAAAAGTGACAAAAAAAAAAATAACCCCATCTTATTTGCTTTGCATTAGTGATTCAACATGTCTCTATCTGTGCCATCCAATGAAACTCATTTTCAGTCAAGAAACATAAAATACCTCAGCATGACACAACTGTGTAGCGCCTCAGCAGGAGCCAAGCACGACATGGGATGTTTTAAAGCCCGCTGCACTAAAACTTCAGATGGATTTTTTTTTTTTTTGAAAAATAGCGCAGAAAATAAAATCTCCATCAGCAGCTACAGAACAAAACTACTGCGAGTATTCTTCCCCGTCGAGCAGATCGCAAAAATATTCAGATATTACCAGTGCGTACTCGCCGATTATTTAGTTGGCAACTCGCACTAACTCATAGCTGTAATGGTTTCCTTGGGGAATCCTCCAACATAGGAAAGGAATTTATCACACAGTGAGTCAGATCATTTTTCCACTTTTCCAGACAGAAAAAAAAAAAAAAAACATAAGCCCTTGGGGGTGGAGGCCTAGTTTTGACAGATTCAGGGTTGGAAATTGGCTGGTTTTACCACAATACCCCCCAATCCCTTCTCACACACACACACACACGCACACACACATCTACTCCAGCATCTTCTCTCCCCCAAGGAGAGCATTCTGACCACGTGAGGTGGGTGATGGTCATGAAAAAGAATGGGAGTATCAAAGGGTAAAATACCTCTGTTGTTGATGTCATAGGTCAGGCGGCGATCTGCTGCGGTGATACCCCCTCAAAAAAAAAAGAAGAAAAAGAAAGAAGAGGGGACATGAGAAGAAGAAGAGGAGGAGGAGGGGTGTGGAGGGGGGACAGGCATGGATCTTGAGGGAGCAGTGACTGTGGCTTTGGTGGTAATGTCTCCTAACGCAGCAGAGTTCAGGATCAGAGCTCTGGAAAGCATTGCTTTGCTGTGGTCCGCTGTGCTCTGCAGGCCCCGCTGGAGAACACTGCACTGCCGTGGCTGGAAGAGAGAGCGGGTCGTGGCACATTAAAGTAAAAAAA
>NW_006799967.1:2131033-2152114 GCF_000485575.1 Poecilia formosa | reverse complement strand
GTTCAGTGTAAATTACTGTGGGAGACCTCCGTAGTTCTGAAGTTCAGATTTTCCCCTAGCAGACTGGAAATAAGAAAAAAGATGGATTGTAATGAGGAGGTGGGGATGGTTGTGGTGGGAGTCACTGGGGGGGGATGGGGAGCTGTGTGGTGTGAGGTGCTGGTGTTAGCAACACAGAGGGCTGAGAGGCTCTGCTTACAGAGTCCACAATCTGCTAAAGATATTACAACACTCTCCCCTCTGCTATCAACACACCCAAGAACATTAAAACACGTCAACTCAAGTTAATGCTCTCACACACTTATTGGGGGGGTGGAGGGGGGGGATTCAGAAACATAATGACCAGTAGAAACACGGTTAGGAGCAAATGGGTTGCAAATCAAGGAAGTTGTTCCAAACCTTAAGTAGCCAAAGGCTCTCAGGGAGAGCACTGATATGAATGTTTTCCTAAGAAGAGATACTTTGGAGTTGAGTCATCCCAGGCAAAAGGAGCCGTATCCTGGGCAGGTTGGACCCTTCTGACCCCTCCCTGGTGCCTCCCTGGGCTTCCTCCCTTCGGGCTCTGTTGAACACCATGCTTCCAACAGAACTCCTGGCAGACATGTTGGATCCAACCTCTACTGGGAGGTCGTCCCAAATTATGGAAAGAAGGGAGAATGTTGGCTCCATTAGGAACCCAAAGTTCCAAATGGAGGTGGTGAAAGGTACTGGACAAGGCCAGAACCAGGAAGGAGAGAAACATGTGTGGGCTTGTTCCATGTAAACTGCCTCCAACCGGGTCCGTAGACCAATCCCCAGAGGAGACTTGACACGTATCCACATGTGTGTGCACGTGTATGTGCTACACACACAAGTTAAACACAGACCCCTGAAGGCTGGCCGGGTGTTCGTACGGTTTTCTAAAACAGCAGGAAGCATTGTCACCATTTTAGAAATCTGAGTTGTTTGAACAAATATAATAGGAGAATTTACTCATGAATACATAAACAGCCAGAATCCTAAACACACCAAAGGTTTTAGACTTTTAAGATGCTTTATCTAATCTTTATTATGGAATTTTCAATGTTTTTCATTCCTTATCATCAAATTATCTAAATGAACAACCAACAGATCAAAATTTGTGGTTTTGAACTGTCCAACCAACCAACAAACCAGCCAACTAGCCAACAAACCAACCAGCCAACAAACCAACCATAACTTCTGTCTGTCCAAGCAATACAACAATACAACAAAACTTTTTGGCCATTAAAGTCAGTTCAGTTTTATTTTGTAGTAAATATGACCCACTGTTTAAAGTTTGAAAGGGGATATAAATCCTTTACTTGAGAGTTTGGATATCAAGATGTGTTATTAAAAATGGTGGAACAAATGGATCCTTGTTAGGGACCCAAAGGTTTGTCAAGGGACTTGGTGCAAGTAGGATGCAAGTAAAGCAAAGGTTGCTTTTTAGTAAACACATGTCTTTCACACATTGTCTTCATTGATTGACTGATATGTCAATGGATTAAGTGAAAACAAGTGTTTTCAAACCAAATATGAGTGGCGCTTATGGCTCAAGCTTTAGCTCGATGGGCTGAAGAAGCTGCAGGAAGCCTCGTGATCAGGTTTAACACAAGCTAGGCTACAGGGAGAACGGGGGCCTTTGCAAGCCAGTTATGCGTAATCGGGCTTTGGGAACATTATCAAAAAGTGATTTTAAAAAACGGGTAAAATCCTGAAGTTGCTGAATCAAAGTTCTGATAATATCCAACAGACGTGTTGAAGCAGAACCAGTTAAATTAGGAAAAATTGCAAAATTCCTCTGTTGGATCTTAGATTAGGCTGATTACTAGAGGACAATGGAAAAAATTTACTTTCTGTTGCTGTTTAGAACAATACTACAGATTTAAACTTTGTTTCTAATTATTTTTTTTATGTTTTTTTGTAATTTTAGAGAGAGATTGCAACGTGGCGTACTAACACAGTTTCACAAAAACTTTGCTCATCTTTCACACACAGCAGCATCAAGCACTTTTTTTCTAAAACGATCTGTCAGTTGCTGAAGAGAATAAAACTTCTTACAGAATGATGATAAACTTTATTGAAGAGCATTTTTTTTATTTGCACATAAAAATATGACTAGATGTTTTGTCTCAAGTAGGACTGTTTTTGTTTGCTAATTGTCACACAACTCCTTGGATCCTGGCTGCATCCAGGATGCCTGCAGTGCACATATACCTGGCTGCAGGTCCCACTGACTCCGCCACATTTCTTCGTTGTTTACCCGCCATTGTTTTCCATCTGTTCCTGTGTCTGTTCGGTTTAAATTGCATCCTGAAGATGTTTTCTCTCTTTTGTATGGTTGACCACGAGCGTATTCTGTGGCTTTCCCGTTTCTCTGCAGTTTGCATTTTCTCTAGCCCTCCTTCCATCCGTCTCTTCTCCTCCCTCCCTCCCTTCCTCCATCCCTCCGTGTGTATGCTGTGGGTGAGGGGGTTTGGGATGGTGGGAAAGCTGCTTGTAGGAAGTTTTTTCCCCTCTTCGCGTTAACGTGTTCACCGGCTGGACAGCACATTCTTTCCACCTCTGTCGGCCTCACGGGTCAAGAAAAACCATACCTCCTCTTCTCTTTCTCATTCCCCCTTTAACTCCTTTCTTCCCCTGCTTATTACACTGATCTTACTCTGCTAAGCTGTTGGAGTGGGAGCTCCAGAGGTGCACTGGGAGGAGAGGGGGTTGACCATTTTCAGTTGAATCACAGTTTCCAGCTTGTGTGTGTGTGGGTTCTTTTTTGTTTAGGTTATTTCTCTTTAAAAATGGTTAAATACACACAAAAAAAATCAAGGAAATGACTTTAAATATAAACATATGTGGCACTCCAGTAACGTGAGCGTTTCCATTCCAGACAGTTGATCTATGTCTGCCAACTAAAACACATGACACAGGAAAAAGAGATGGATGTGGTCAGTCTGGAAAGGCTGAGGAGAAGACGGAGGGGCTCTTGTGAAATGCCAGCTTCTCCCCCTCTACCCCCACCAACCAAAAACTGAAGAACGCTCGCGGTTCCTCTCCCAGCTGAGCAGTTACCAAGACGCCCAGCCGGTCTGGACGCTGTCTCCTGTTGTTGTCGTCTTTAAACATCTGCGGAGTCTGTGCAGCTGGCTTGTTTGTTTTACTAGTGGTAGGACATCTCTGCGCCTCCACACGTGACTGGAGATTCTGCTGTACCGTCATGAGACGGGCAGCGAACAGAGAGCACACTGTACGACAAGACCGAAGTCAATTCCTACAGGAGTGAGTCACAGAGTGCTTACTGACTAATTTCCCTCATTGTGAGTTTTAACAGTCTACCCCCCACCACCACCCCACAAGTAATCACCAAGCACAGACACTGAGTAATCCTGACTAAAGGTGATCTAACAGCTGTAGTGCAGATGAAGTCTGATCGCCGTTGCACCTCTAATCCTATTGGAAAGGAGGTTTTCTCCCCTGCGTCCCGAGGGTCCGTCTCTTTTCATTTTCAGAAAGCGGTTGACCGTACCTCTCGATAGACAAGACATAGCGAGGAATCATGATGAACACACTGTGCAGAACCTGAAGGATCAACGTTGGGGAAACCGATCGTTGCGATACAGGCAAGAAGAGCAACGCAATGAGTCAAAAGTGGGACATTTGGCAGAATTTAATGCAGTAAAGATGACCTGAAAAAACAGTCCCACATCCCACCTCCGCAACAAACTCCACACTTAACACAATGCAGACACTCAAGTCTTGCTCTCCGGGCAAATTCCAATCCGAGACTAGTCCCTGCTGGATTGCCAGATAGAGAGAGGCATGATCCGTCACCCCAGAGAACACGTCTCCTCTGCTCTAGAGTCCACTGGCGCTCTACTTTGCCCCACTGCATCCCATTCTTTGCGTTGCACTCGGTGATGTACGCCTTGGATGATTCCGTCAAGCTCTCTACACACTGGTCTTCAGCTCATCTGGAAAGGAAAATTAAAAGTTTAGAGGCTCTGAAAGTCGGGGACCTCGGCGCACTCAGCACGTCAGCAGTTGCTGACCCCAGTTGTCGTTTCCAATCACCTCCACTTTGTTATAATTGCACTTTGGAATATCTAGAATCGACAAATTTAATAAAATGTTGGCATTCTACCACCCTATTCTTTTGCAGATGTTTGCAGAAGCAGTACGCACGCCAAGGTGCAGATTTTCACACACATGTGGCCAAAAAAAGGAGAAGTTCAGATGGATGTGTGAATACTAATACTAAAAATCTCGAAAAAATAAAAGTTACTTTTGTCTTTCAAAGACTTCAGAAACTTGAAGCTATGATTTTCTGTTGTTATTTATCCTGTTAGCATGATATCACTCTTCTAAGCCAATCTTCTAAATAGAAAAAGCAAGAGAACAAACTGTTTTAGAATAGCATTTTCGTGAATCAGGAAATGGCTGTAAAAAAACTCCCAGCATTCAAATGGCCAAGATGAAAAACGAAAATTATGTTGAGACTTTTTTAGCCATCTAACTTTCAACGTCATGATGTGATTTTGGATTTATGTTGTGGACCAATGCTGCTTAATATTTCACAAAAAAAGGTGTAGCACAATATTTTCACAGAAACAAATGCAACCGCTGTCTGACACTAGCATAAAAAAAATTACAATATTAAATGACGATGTAAGTGTACAATAAAAGCAGACCATCATGAAAATAACAAAACTAAAAATAATAATTTAAACAGAAAGTAGTTATAGTTTTTGTTTTTCTGATGTAAATTTTTTTTTAATGTTTTACATAATTTTTTTTAACGGTTAGCGTTTCTGAAATGTCTCACTGGCTTGTTGCTGTTGTGTTTTAAGGGTTTGTCCTTTTTTCCTGAACCTTCATTTCACTACAAGATAAAACGTTCTATTATTAACATCCCAGGCAGTAACAAAGAGTGTGTTTGCCCTTTTGCTCCTATTGTCATTTCTCAGCTTTGATGTTTGGTTTGTTTCATAACCAACATTTTCAGGCACCAAAGGGAGACTTTTACATCTGGGTGTTTTGCTCCGGCTGCATGTTGGTCCTGTTGTTGCGTCGCAGCAAGAAGATCCTGAGTTCCTCGGGTTCTTCTCCACGGAGTTTGGATGCGAGCCTGTGCAAAAAAAAGTGCAAACAGACAACAGATGGAGATGTTAACCAAATTATACCTGCTTTGACAACTGATTAGTATCCACAGGCCACTGCACGGAAAAGAGGTGATGTAACCCCACGAAGTATTACGAAGCAGCAGGAGGGTGATCAGAGTTAATTTGGTTTGGTTCTCTCATAGCTCATTAAAAACTGAACTAATTGGGAGAAGAGAAACATAAACCAGAGTATACAATCTTTAGAAACTGCATCTGAACAAGAAACTGATCTCCATTAAAAATAATACAAAGAGAATCAAGAATGCAGCGGTTAAGAATACTGGTACGAAATGGAAACAAACACCAAAAAGCTAACAGCAGTGACAAGGGGATATATTTACACGATGATAGGGATAAGAATTGATTGGGTTTGTCAAAGGACAAGAGAAGAACATGTGTTGGTGATCCACGCTCCAGGGGTGTGTAGAGTTAGTGGGTTTTCTTGGAATCAGAGATTTGAGGTGTAGTACTGTAAAGATTGCCATCTGGAGTAAGGTAACCCTCTCTTGTACATGTGACAAAAACCTAAGAGCACCAAAAAAAAGAGAAGAGAGAAGGGCTCCTTTGTTTTTTTTTTGTTGTTGTTTTTTACGTGAGGTCCTGGACAGTGATGGATCATGGGGTCTGTGCTGTCAAGTGAAAAAGTGGGGTTGTTGAGAGGAAGGTAGTCGTTGTGGTTATGAGGGTGTGAGAGGTGAAAGGCATTTACCCAAATCACCAGGTAATGAGAGAATCCTTTCACTGCCTTGTTTCTTGGTAGAACCAAACCACTTTTATGTCTTTCTGAGGCGTAAACCCAGTCAAGCAAACACGTACTTCATCACTCGCCGTAACAACGCATATCTGGCGATTGAAGCGCATCTCACGTCTGACCACAACCGTTTAAAGTAACACGAGTAAGCTGTGATTGTTTGATGGTGAAATAAACTCAAAATGTTATTTTCCCTCCCTTTAAGACTAGCTCTATTGTGCTTTTGTTTATTTTAAAAAAGAACTTAAATCCAGTCGGTACCAAAGTGCCACTCAAAAAGAGCGGGTCGGATGTCGGCGATCTGAAAGGTCCCACCGATCTTCGGGGGAGTAGTACAGAAATATGGTGAAGGAAAAACAAAAGTCCCTGAAAGAGAGGGCGTAATCTTATAAAAACCTACAGATTCTGTTCCCTTCGAATGTGTGCTGATGGATAACGACTGCCACCTGATTTTCTGCGCAGCGTTTAAGAAAGGTGATCAGCGTGTGCGGTGAGAACATCTAAACTACAAACGGGTCACTGGAACAGATGTTCCAGTGACCCTTTTACCTTTCTGTAAGCAAAGCCATGTCTGCTGAGACAAAGCAAACAATGTTGAAGCTGTTATTTAATAAAGATCTTCGATTTTTATAAAGTGGACCCAGCTGCAGCAGTGGCTTTCTCCTGTAGCAACATAAAAGTCGCAATATCGGTTCATTTCTTCTTCTTCCCAGAATATGGCGTGTAACCAGAGGAGGTTTTCTTGGACAACAGCTTCTTGACCCTCAGTGAGAATGTTTGAATTCTGTATTTCATATAATTTGTGTTGACACTGTTGAAGACCATAGATTAAATACTACTGTATAACTTGCCTAAAATGTCTGACGTACTGCTGTTGTTGGGGAAAAAAAAGATGTATCAAGAAAAGCCAAAGTGATATTTTTTCATTATCTTCCCTGAGGTGGCCCAAAAGTGCAAACCACATCCACAAATCACAACAAATTGAAAAACACAACAACCAAAATTAACTTGGCATGACTACAACATAAGAAAGCGCAACAATATTAACAAAACGAAAGAGGTAGGTCGCAATGGGAAACCTGAGGCATTGCTGATTGGACGATTTTACTTTTGGTTTTAGAATCAGAAAATATTCTGGCTTTAGCGGATTTGTTGAAAATACCGGCAAGGCATCATTAGAGCTCATGGTACAACGAACCATTTGAAGCACTGGAACATTCTGAATAAAATTCTGTCGGCCTCTGCCAGAAACCTGAACATGGGCGATCGATTCCTCATTCAACGAGAAAATGATCTCCAACATATGGCCAATCCAACATTCATCCATGTCCATCACAATGCACACAGCTACGTCCAAAAGAAAACCTGCGATGTGAGCCAGAGAATGCATGAGGCGACTGGAAGACTTGGAGAGATGACCCAAACAGAAGGGGTCACAGATTCTTCTTTCATTACGCTGCAACCGAGCAGCGAGAGTGCCAACAATTTCCCAAAACCAACTGAGTAGTTTTTGTGTCTAAATCTATTTAGCAGCTGGGGTTAGCAGCTAGCCTTAGCTGCTAATTTAGCTTTGTGCAATGGAAATCAAATGATTTAGCTCCTCTTGGTGCCATTTTTCTCATAGACTAAAATTTGTTTTCTGTTTTTGACGGAGAAGCACAACAACTGCATGTCTAATTATTTAATATTCAGGAAATCCGCCCCTGTGGTTTATGGCTGCCTTTGTGCCAAACCTGATTGCATAAGCTAACAAGTGTTAGGAGAGACCACTCTGTCCTGTTCAGCTCTTGGCATTTATCAAACATAACTCCACAAAGGCTCTGGGTATGTCTCCCTCATCTTTTGAAAACATTTTTTCTCTCTCTCTCTCTTTTCTTGCGTTCGATCCATGTGAATGTAGGAGTGGAAAAAACAGCAAGGAATGGTAGAAAGGCAAAGGTACAGACTGTGTTGTTTGATTAAAAGCAGCTTGCTGGTCCTTATTACCATGACGTTTGGAGGATAGATGAAGGCAAGTCTGACTCAAGCCTGCAGCTGGGAGTTATTTTGTTCCTCCGTCTTTACGGATATTCAGAGTTGATTTATAAACTCGCAGCTGGTTATAAACAGTGTCTAGAACTCGCTCGTTTTTGTGATTCCTATACGATAGACTTTGTTGTGTCATCTTGAAAATATTCCTTTTGTGGGGCTTCAAAAAGTGACAAAAAAAAAAATAACCCCATCTTATTTGCTTTGCATTAGTGATTCAACATGTCTCTATCTGTGCCATCCAATGAAACTCATTTTCAGTCAAGAAACATAAAATACCTCAGCATGACACAACTGTGTAGCGCCTCAGCAGGAGCCAAGCACGACATGGGATGTTTTAAAGCCCGCTGCACTAAAACTTCAGATGGATTTTTTTTTTTTTTGAAAAATAGCGCAGAAAATAAAATCTCCATCAGCAGCTACAGAACAAAACTACTGCGAGTATTCTTCCCCGTCGAGCAGATCGCAAAAATATTCAGATATTACCAGTGCGTACTCGCCGATTATTTAGTTGGCAACTCGCACTAACTCAGCTGTAATGGTTTCCTTGGGGAATCCTCCAACATAGGAAAGGAATTTATCACACAGTGAGTCAGATCATTTTTCCACTTTTCCAGACAGAAAAAAAAAAAAAAAACATAAGCCCTTGGGGGTGGAGGCCTAGTTTTGACAGATTCAGGGTTGGAAATTGGCTGGTTTTACCACAATACCCCCCAATCCCTTCTCACACACACACACACACGCACACACACATCTACTCCAGCATCTTCTCTCCCCCAAGGAGAGCATTCTGACCACGTGAGGTGGGTGATGGTCATGAAAAAGAATGGGAGTATCAAAGGGTAAAATACCTCTGTTGTTGATGTCATAGGTCAGGCGGCGATCTGCTGCGGTGATACCCCCTCAAAAAAAAAAGAAGAAAAAGAAAGAAGAGGGGACATGAGAAGAAGAAGAGGAGGAGGAGGGGTGTGGAGGGGGGACAGGCATGGATCTTGAGGGAGCAGTGACTGTGGCTTTGGTGGTAATGTCTCCTAACGCAGCAGAGTTCAGGATCAGAGCTCTGGAAAGCATTGCTTTGCTGTGGTCCGCTGTGCTCTGCAGGCCCCGCTGGAGAACACTGCACTGCCGTGGCTGGAAGAGAGAGCGGGTCGTGGCACATTAAAGTAAAAAAATAAATAAATAAAGGTTTCCTTAAGTTTCACTCCACATGAATAATCCATAACTCCTCTATCCACTAAGTCCAACCTGGTACCCTACAGGCACCACAGTCAGCCATGAGCCTGGCTCAGAACGGCAGATAAAAAAGCTGAATAGAGATGATTTGTTTGTTTGTTTGTTTTTTGTTTGTTTTTTTGTTCTTTTAAATAAATGAATAAAGTTTCAGTACATGGTGTGTAATTTTCTTCAAGTAAATGTGGAAGTGGATCATAAAATTGTAAACCGGAGTTTAGGCTCAAATTTTGGTTTGCGAGAGGCATGTTGGAGCAAACATCTGGCAAACGCCTTCGTCCTGACCAATGTGCTTGTTTCTCTTTTTATTTGCCTTTATTTTAGTTGTAGTTTTTTTTCTGACTTGTTTTTTCTGTGTGACTTCTCAAATCCAAACGAATGCGAATGTAATCTCGCTCCACGTGCAGCAGATTACTCCTCGTTTGACGTATGCATTGTACAGTAAACATGGCAGAGGCTTATGATTAGTGCTGTTCATTCTTCAAGCCGTATTAAAAACAGCAATTAGAGGCTTTTGATGAAGTGATTTGCTAAGCTGTCACTCATCTCATCTCATCTCTAATGACTGAGTGGAACAGGAGCAGACTGTAGGTGAACCGTTTCCCTCTAGTGGCGAGACTGAGAAACTACGTTTCGCTTCATGACTTTTTTCACCGGTTTGCTTTTTTTTATGTTTTCAAACATTTTTTTTTTTCAAAAGAGATAAAAAAAGATAAACTTTTCAAATAAATAAATCTGAGTACTAGTTAAATATGCTGAATTGTTGTGAAATGTCCTTTTATTAGCACTCTAATCCTCATTTTGGCCTTGTGCTTATGTAAATACACAATATTTACTGTTAAATTACGGTCTGGCAGTATTACTAGTTTCATATCTCAAGAGTGATTTATGTTTATAATATATTTTGCTTGCTTTTGTCCCCCCTCTCCTTTTCTCTATGTTGCTGATGTGTCACAGCCCCCCTACTCGCCCCTTGCAGTTTCCCCATCCTCTCTCTCTTTCTCACAAACACACACATGCGCACGCACACACATGCACACACACACATACACAAGCTCTCGCTCTTTCTCTCACTTTTTCTCTCACTCACTCACACTTTGGTTCCAGCGTTTCCAGATGTGTGCTGGGATGATGTAATGGCAGACCGGAGGCACTGGGCTTTTTATCCCTCTGTTCCTCTCCAGAAAACATTCAGCTGAGATGAGGGAGCACAAGGGGCGGAAGAGCTGAGCGCTGATAAGTTCCCAGACAACAGTGTGGATGAGCAATGCTTTGAATCAAGACAAGCTGCCCTCTGATTAGTGGAGTGGTCTGTCTGAGTCACTGGCCTCCAAACGGGGCCACCGTCTGGAAGAATGAAAAACCCCTGGAAAAAAGCGGTTACACGGTCATTTTCCACCGCTGAACTACCAGTGGTACATGAGCATCCTGAGCAGCAAGCCAATCAGATTGGATGGAGAGCACCTGTGAACATCAGCTTTCTAGTGATACCACATGTTCTTGGTTTATTTGACTGGACCATTCCAGCTGCTACACAGCGTACTTCCCTGAGCGTACTGCCGTAACACATACTCTGACAAAACTCTCCCTACCTGCTGAAGCTAACGTGCTAACACTAATATGTCTCACTTTGGGATGGTGTGTTCAGGTGATGGTTGGAAAATAAACCTACAACAATATATATCATGATTAGGGCCACTGTAGATTGAAAAATACAAAAGAAGAAACAAATTTCCACCAAAAAACTCTGAATTTTGAGATCAATTTCAGAAGTTTTCTAGAAAGAAAAACAACAACAACAGCTGCAACAAAAGCTCCAAAAGAAGTTAACATATTTTCTAGGAAAAAAAGTTGAAAATTTTATGAGCTCATAAAGACAAAAATGTTCAACTTTTGGAAATTACCTAGTATTACTCAGCCGGCATATTAGCTAGGTAATGGGCAGCTTTACCCAGCTAGCCTGTTACCTAGCTAATCCTTCACCATGGTTTCCTAGCAACCCTGGTGAAGACCGACCCATCACCTACCAAACCAAGCTGAGCTCCAGCACGGTTGGTCAGCTGGTTTTACAAATGTATGGGCTGTGCAACGGCTGCTGGAAAAGAAAAGTGTTTTGCTGGTGACTTACCATCCAGGAACCACTTGCTGCAATCTTGTTGGTTGTGCAGGAGGCTCTGCTTCTGCTTTTCAAAGATGTATGGTTGCATAATTGCGCATCTGTTTGCAGCCATTTTCACATGCGAGTGTAAAAATTGAGTTGGGGCTAGAGGGGCGTGGCCAGGAGCAGCTAATTTGAACTTAAAGTGGCAAGAGTCCCGAAAACAGCTCAAACATAGGCAGAACTAAGACATTTAATAATGATTTTGTGTTTTGTGTTGCCTATAGACGTACCATACAGTATTTTGCATGTGGGCCAGAAGGTTCCACATGAGGCAATCATGTCCTTCTGCACATCTTCACATGCTCCATACATGAAGAGTGGCAAATTCTAGCTTCCTTGGAAGCAACTTCTTTGAAACTCTTCCATAAAGGCCAGATTTGAGGAGAAGGCATCCGATCTCCGTCCTGTCAAAAGATTCTCCCACCTGAAGCCGACTGTGGACAGGCTCCCTTTGCTGCTTCTGTAATTAGCGCTCGCTTTGCCTGGACAGGCCTGTCATTGTAATTTTGAAGTAGTGCCATTGTTTGTTTGTTTTTTTCATTCTAATGTGATGTATCTAACCATATCCTGTCAGCTGTTCAAAGCCTTAGATATTGTTTTATGATCTAATCCTGCTTCTAAGCTTGTAAATCCCATTTCTTTCTCTCTGGCCTGTCTGCTGTTTTCCTTGGTCTCCATGATGCTGTGTGTTCGCTCGGGTCCTCTAACAAAACCTCAGAGGCCTTCTCAGAACATCTGGATTTCTCGTAGATGGACTTATTTATTAATTACGGACTTCTGAAGGCAACTGGTTGAATTGACGTTCACTGAGGGCTTCATGTTCACAGACGGGCCTTAGTTTGAATTGGCCAGCAAAAAAATAAAAAATAAAAAATGTTTGTATTATAACATGGCAGGATGTGAAAAAGTTCAAGGGTATAAATACTTCTGTAAGTCACTGTATTTACAGCAGCTGCGGCTTTGTTCCGGAGGGGTTCGGCTACCGCTAACACGATGAGGAAGGGGGCCGGCGGGGCAATGGGGAGGTGGCAGGAGGAAAAGTTAAGAGTGTTGTTTCTGTTGCTAGACGACGGAAGAGCAAATAAACTGCAAGCGGAAAAAGGGTCACATAAATTCATGCTGACAGCATGAGGCCTGTCTGAGGACAGTGAAACGGGGGATGACTGGTGGGGGATAGTGTGAGCTGGTCGTGGGCCTCAGGCACCATCTGTAAGCACAAAACGCCTCCATCACCTTGAAAGAAAAGGACTTCAATCACCAGCGACACTGAGGGGTCACAATGAAAGAAATACTTTTTCTTTGTCAGAAAGTAAGTATTTCTGACAAAGCCGGCATCAGAAATAGTCACTTTTGCTAAGAGAAAGTAAGTGTAAGTTTTTAAAATAGCTGATATTTTGAATTTTAAATCAATTGTAAGTATCAAAAATGTTTTTTTTATTAGTATTACATTATATATTATATTTATTATTATTCTACAATGACTTGCAAACATGATCATACATGGTTTTGTTTTTTTTTGTTTTTTAAATATTATTATTCTTTGTCACATCACAATTTCAAACTTGTTTTATCTGGATATACAATTCCTGATTTCCAAACTTTTTCAAATAAAAAAAATTCAGAAGGTCCCCTTTACTGTAAGACCCCTAAATAAATTTCCCTGCTAGTACTTGCCTCCAAGAGACAGCCATTTAGGAAAGTGTACCCACCTGTGTGTAATTTAGTTGTAGCATAAATCAAGCTGTTCTTTAAAGGTCACTGAGGTTACTGAGAGTAAAAATGGCCATGGCAGCATCATGCTGTGGGGATGCTTTTCTTCAACAGGGGAGCTGCTGAGAGTTAATGATAAATGCATTCATTGACAAATCCTGATCCAGATACAACTTCAAAATGATGTAAACATTGTTTTTTATTATTAGTAGTAGTAGTAGTATTAATGTAAATTCAAAAATTTCTAAATTTCAGTTCTGGCTAATTTTAGGTGACTTTAATGTTGCACAAGTTACCAAGGTATTGCTGATACTAGATTATCCTTAATTCATTGAAAATAATCAACCCAAACCTCCAGTCAGTTCTTTAATAGCCATTATTTACGTTATGATCTGTTTTTTCTGTGTGGTTATTTTTGAGGTTTTTCTGTGTTTTAGTGTTCCCTGTGAGTCTGTCTTCCCTCTTGATTGCTCCCCAGATGTGTCTACTTACCTGATTGATTAACCTCCCTGTGTATTTAAACCCACCTGTTGTCTTTGTCTCTTGTCGGGTCCTTGTCTAATGTTGACTTACGTGCGTCGGTTTCTGTCGAGTTGTCCAGTGGTACTGTTAAGTCCTGGTCAACTAAGCTCCGTGTCAGTCTTTGTGCATTATTGTCAGCATTAAATGCATCTTTTCACTACAACCTGAGTTCAGCCTGCGTTCAACCACACCTTATGACAATTTATCATTCTAAAGCTTGATAAAAAAATAGATTCTTTTAAGAAATTAAAGTGTACACACACACATATATATATATATATATATATTTGTTCACCCCTGAATAAAATCAAAATATGTCAATATTTATATCCCTGATTGAACCGTAATGAAAACACACCAAACTGTGACTTTAAAACCGAGTTATGAACTGAACTTTAAATGTGAACGTTCCTACTTTCGTGTTTACTGTAGCTTGATATTTACTAAAGAGGCTACAGCAATCCGAGCCGTGCCATGCGTCTGATCGTTGGAAAAAACATGGCTGCAGACCGGTTCAGAACTTAGCAGCTCTTTCCCTCATAAACTTTTAGCAGAGGGCCAGGATGTGTTTTGAAGCACATGGTGTTCAACAACTTCACCTCATTAGATGATGTCAGTGTTGTGCGCTCAACATGTTTCCACTGCACATTAGCTTTAAAAAAAAAAAAAAACACACACACACACACAAAAAAAACAAACGATTTAGGTTTTAAGTATGTGACCTACATAATGCAGAAATGAAACTAGAGAGCTCCTCACAGCTGAAAAACAAGTGAAGCAGAGCTTTGAGTGGGGGGAAGAAAAATTTAAAAAATCATCTCTCTCTCTCTCTCTCTCTCTCTCTGTGGGAATTTAATTTGTGATTTCACTGAAACTGAACTTGAAAATGTTAGCGCGAAAATAGAAGACAGCAATAAACAAACAAAAAAATTAGCTCATTAAG
Organism: Poecilia formosa; assembly: GCF_000485575.1. Lineage (NCBI taxonomy): Eukaryota > Metazoa > Chordata > Actinopteri > Cyprinodontiformes > Poeciliidae > Poecilia > Poecilia formosa. The sequence continues at coordinate 2,137,616 of NW_006799967.1, read as the reverse complement.
CCGAACCAGGGCAAAGAGAGAGAGAGAGACGTTTTTCATGGCGGACACTTAATGCCAAGTGATGTGACTGATAACATTAGAAACCACTACAGTACATTCAGGTGTTCTAGTTCCAGTGTGTATTGTTTTCTAAGTGACCGCCGTGCCTTTATAATGCAGCAGATTGCTACTGAATGAATATGTGCTCATAATGTCAAGAAAGGAAAATCCATCTTCAAATTTCTCCAAAACAAAACAAAAAAAACAAGTAAAAATGTCCCCAAATCCAAGAGTTAAGAACAACATTAGAATAACAAATGAGTCAGTTTGGGAGTGTGTGGTTGGTTCTAAATAGATCACGTCACTGTAGCTGTTAAGCTAAAAACAACCGCGGCTCATACACATAAAACAAATTGCTTTGTGTCTGAAACGGTCCTCATCTCATTGTATTAAAAATACAATAATTTTTTGTAAGAACAGCTCATGTTGGAGTCGCTCTGTTACGTAAGTTCTGATTTGACTTCTGTTCATGCTTTTGGACAGTTGCTATGACGTGTAACTATGGTAACAAGGTATTTGGGGTTTTTTGGGGGGTTTTTTTTAAATTGGGAGCAGCTAATTAGCATCTCAAAAGCTCACATAATACCTGAACTACAACCCCAAATCCCAGAGAAGTTGAAAAGGAGGAGTCATGCTTCACGCATGCAAAGTGCAGAGAGAGAGAAAGAAGTTAAAACTATCCCTTCCATCGAACGTCATTGTGAAGGACAACATCACAGACTCCATCGACTCTCGACTTTCCAATCATACAGCCAGACAGAGATAGACAAAGATAGAGAGAAGAGGCAAAAGCAAATGAGGTGGATTAGCCGTCTTTGGCTTGACTTCCTGCTTATTGAGCTGTTAGCATGTCATTCCAATCATGCTAACAGCTCGTACAGAAGCATTCTTCAGTCAGAGGCCAGTTTAGTCTTGTTGCGATGCTGACTGCTACCCATTCACAAATACTCTTTGAAGATGCTTAGATGACTTGAGTGGCAATATTTAATTTCCCTTTGTGATTAATACAGATTTTGATTAATACATATTTTTAGAATAGAATTTGAAATATATTTGTAAGGATATGAAACTCTGAGCAGATAGCTCTCCCAGAATAAAAATTTAAAAAAGTGTGATTCTCGGCTTTAGAAATTATTCTTCCTAATTCACCTTGATGATGGTGTTCCTAACGCAGTGAAATCACTAAAGATTCTTACTGGACGCTTCATGATTACCCTTTAAGAGGAACAAACTATTCAGCTAAGCTAAAAAAAAATTTAAAATCTGCTGCAGAAAAACGGTGAGAATCTCCCACCTGTCTTTGGTTTTCTAAAACGCTGGAACATGAGGTTAAGAGCTTCCCAAGGTCTGCCTCTGAACTTCAAAGCTTATAGACTCAAGCTCTGACAAATCCCTTCTACACTGGCTGCTGCATCACCCGCCATGCCCTCCTTACAGCAGCGACATCAAATAACAGATTTTAAAATGTTTTTTTGTTTTTTTTTAATTCTCAAATTTCAAGATTTCCTGAATTTCAGAGCAGAAAGATTTTAACTCTTAATTACAGTCATTCGGCGTGGTGCTTAGCGTAACAATTTAAACCTTTCAGATGAAATCATTGTTTTGAACGCTGCGATTCCTCCGGATAACAAAGTCTGCCTTGTGGACGGCAACGCTTTTACGGTCGTGTTTGTTCTGGCGAAATGAAACAAAAACGACCACAGCAGTTATTATCTAGAGCACATGTGTCAAACTCGAGGCCCCGGGGCCAAATCCAGCCCGCCACAGCTTTTTATGTGGACTTCTAAACCTTCAAGATAACAGTTGTGTGTTTAAAATGTAGACTAAAATACATACAGGCAATCCAAGTGATCAGCATTAATGTAGCCTTAAGGAGCTTGTATTGCGTAATGTGCTAACTTTCAACTTCTTATGTGATAGCAAAAGCTAATGCTTCTTTCTGAGCATATCTCAGTGCAAACAGCAGAATATCAGTGTTTTTACTTTACTTTTGCCAGAAGCTTTTTGCTTTTTAAACTCAAGAAATAATTCATAATAAATTTTTTATTTTATTTTTTTTTACCCAAATGACCTTTTCACTCTGCATGCTCAAATACACAAAGTGTTCCATTAACTTTGCCCGCAGAAATCTCTAAATATTTCTCCGGTCTCCTAATGTTTGATTGAACATGTATGCTCATGTATATTTGCCCTTGTCTAAAACAGCCAAGCAAAGACGGTTCACAGCCAGACGAAGGAGTAGCGCTGGCACGTGTGTGTTTTTTTTTTGTTTTATTTTTTTTCTAATCCAGTGATGAAACACGCCTTCGGTTCGGCCGGTGGAAAAATCTGTTTCAGCGTTTCCTGCTCTGGTAGCGTATCGAGGCAAGTAAATCTTGATGTTTCTGACACAGAGGAGAGCTTAAGCCAGACGCCAGGATTATCCTGGAGGAAACAAAAAGATGAATTCAGTTTTTTTTTGTTTTTTTTTCCCTGTGTGAGTGAAAAGGAGAGAAAATCCTCGAGATGCTTCCCTGGAAACACTTTATGCTGTTGGGTGGTTGGGATTGCTGCTATACCACCTTTTATTGCAATGTGAGATTGAATGAAAGAGCAAGGAGAACCTGTGGGGAACAGACAAATTACTTATCAGCCAACGTCTGAATCTACTGACTTCTTTCATTTATGAAACCGGTTCTTGGTCTATTTGTGCAGCTAATATTACTTCCATGCTGATGTGTTCTGCACACAATTACTGACTATCAAACGCATATGGGCATTTTTAAAGCCCTAATGCATCAGGGCCTGACAAGTAGCAGATGACACACGTAAGAACCAACAGGACTTTAAACAACCTGTTAAATTGAGCCTTTTAAAGTTTCACATTTCTCTAGAAACGTGCATTGAAATATCCGATTTTCTTAAATGTTAATAAAACCTACACTATAAATTTTGATTCCTATTCTGGTTTGGGGGGTATTTTGCTTATGAAATATAAAATACCCACAAGCACATTCTGATTTAATTAATTTTCTGTTGCATCTTAAATAAACATAAAATTACCAAAATTTTAGTTATTTGGTGGAAATGTATATGAAGGAGTCCTTTAAGTAATAAATCACTTGTAAATGACATATTTCAAAATTCCTAATAAACCACATTTTGGCTAGCAACTATTTAGCTATTTAGCTAGCTTCCGTTTGAAGCTAGCAGTCCCTAAGGTTAGCGGTACTCTCAGTGGTAAGACAAATAGAGAGAGTACAGAAAGTTGAAGGCCACAATCGTCTAGCTGTGTCTTGATCCAGGAAAGAAACACGGCTAAATGAGGAGCAGTGAGCCGTGACTACATTTTATAGAAGGACTACAGCAATATCTTTATTCTTGCTAATCCAGTCGAAGCTAATCAAATCTGATTCAGCTCAGTTTGCTTATGCTGTTCCAGTTCACTGCAATCAAAGGAAAAAAATAAATAAATCAGAATAGGCTCAGTGTGAGCAGCCAGCTTCCTTGAACAACTGGGGTTTGAGAGGATAGAAAACAAACATAGAATCACACAAAACACAGGTCTGGGTGCACTTTCTATGGAAAAGAAGATCTCAGTAGACAATGACTCTGTCAGTGTCTTTGTCTTGGAAATAGAAAAGATAAACACAGAGCAAAGGATGCTTTCTGTGGAAAATAACTCAAAACTTCAAACGCAATGATTCAAATCAAATAATGTTGTTAATGTTTATGTTAGTGATCTGTGTGTGTCAACTGAACATTAAAAAAAAAAACCTTTGGCTTCATTTTATAGCTTTTGTTTTTTCTTACCATGAAAAAACAAAAGCTATTTATTATATTGATATTATATTGAATATCAATATAATAGATATTTCACTTGAAATAAAGTTTACTATTGTGATTTTACCTGATAAAAATGTTGCCCTGAGGAAGAAAAAAAAAAGAAGTGAACAAAACCTATAAATCAAGTAGAATCTGGCATGACAATTGACACGTTGTAGTTAGCATGATCTGTCTTTTGGCTGACATCACAAAAAAAAGACTTGGGAGACTGTCACTGAGACAAGGACATTTTCATTAGCAAAGCCAAGAGACTTTTCCCTCTGATCACGTTGACTCCTAGAGCTGTTTAAGGAACTGAATAAATTAGATCCACTCTCCTGTAGGTACCTGGAGATTTCTCCGGTAACAAGACCTTTCACTGAAAACACATTGTTGGGTGATTTAAGTTTATTTCATTCACTCGGTTGTGGACGGATGTTTCCTGAGAAGCTGGAAGTGAATCCTGGTTTAGTGCATGTATTACTCATTAACGTTACTCATCCTCAAAATCACCTAATCAGACAGCCTTTTGTTTCCCTCTGACGCCCACAAACGTTTCCACATTTGGATCATAATTGACGAATTAGCCTCAACCCCATTAACTTTCAGGGATATTGCTACCCCCCTATATGACTGGTTCCAACATCTCCGCTTGCTAGACGACTTCTCTGTGGTACCGCTGCTCGGAGTCAGGGTTGGCCTGGAGGTTTGCCACAGCTGCAGTCATAGCGGGTAAGAAAACGGCCTCATGAAATCGTCCAAAGATTACAAAGAGTGGCTGGAGCAACAGAAGTCCCTTTGTGCTGCGGTGGAGGCCCGTGGTATTCCCTGTGAGCACTCACCGTTTCTTTCCAAATGCCATTTTCTGCAACTGTACATCTGGGTGCGCATGTGACTCACGATGGGATCGAAGAGAGGGTGATGATCAAAGTGAGCACAAAGGTAAAAATGAATAAAAACGTCACTCTGCAATTTTAAGTGTGTGGCCCATGGCCACTGTGGAAACCAAATTACAACTCAGGGTGGAGAGGTCAGCGAAGGAATGTCATTGTTGGGGTTCTCATCGGATTTCTGTCCCAAAACCACGCAGAAGGAAGATTTCAGCAACAATTAAAACAAAATATATAGAGGTAGGAATAGAAATCTGTCCATTTACTTGAGAGACTTTGTTTTCCTTCAGTGATAAGAAGTCAGAATTTTCAGAGATAAAAATTAATGTGAGCACAACTGCAAAGGGGATAAACTTGCCCTCCTCCCCGCGACAACCCTCTTTGCTTTGGGAGCTTTCCTTCGCTCAACTTTTCCCCGACTCAGTGCCAGCACATTTTCCACTTCTGCGCCAAAAGAATAAATGGGATCCATCAGAATTCTGCTGATGCCTGGGGAGGGAGAAAAAAAAAGGGGGGTAAGAGAGAAAGGGGAAAAGGAAAGGAAATGAAAAAAGTAGTGCGCACGGAAAGCATAAGAGAGAAATCCTCCCAGATTGAGAGGTGTTTTATGTTCTTTGACCTGAAGTTGCATGTCTTTCTCTCTAATTAGCAGCAGGTAATTAGAGAGCGGAACGACAACTGGGCTTGCAGGCAGAGAAAGTGAAACATATCCGCCGACACGCCCTCAGGTCTCGTGTAAACACATAGGGTAGATCAATGGCAGACTATCCGACCCAGCTCCAGAAGAGATGACAGGACAAATTGTTCTGAATGTGTTTGAGAGCACGTTTGGAGCTAACTTTGGGCCCAGTGGTTTTTGCGTGTACACTGTCTTGGAGGATCATTAAAAACCCCTCAACTCCATTTAAATGACAACTTCTAGCAGCATCTATAAATCTGCCGTTCTTGTTAAAGTGGCAAGAACAGATACGATAGTGGAGGAATTCCCACTTGCGTTTTGCTTCCAGCCATAAAAGGAACACACCAAACATGTGGAAGATGGTGGTCTGATCAGACGGGATCAAATTTTAGGTTTATGGCCAGCATGAAAAGATCGAGATCTGTGGACTATTACAAATTTCTTCTGAGTTGAAGCTGGTTTTATTTTAGGTTTAGATCTTAACCGCCTTGAAATTGTCATAAAATATCTCTGTAATGTCCACCAGCTGTCGGCTGTAATCTCAATATTTTCCCCTCTTTTCCCAGTCAGGAGTTGGAATCCGGTGGAGTTGATTTAAAATCCATAAATATTGGAGCACAGTTTGGACACAGCCTGCCACCATGAATGATAACGCTAGCAATGACAGCGGATAAGCTTTTACTTTTACATTTTCATCTGTAAAATTTTACTCATAAAGAAGAAATCCTGTAATCTTCATCAGCATCTTCAACCATGTGTTGCTTGGTTCTTATCTTTAACAGTAAATTTTAGTGTGGCACTATGAAATAGATAGTTACATAAAAATAGTAGCCCCCATTTTTATTTTTATGTCTAAAATCCCTTTCTTCTGAGAAACTATTGAAGTCTTTTAAAGCGCAATACAATTTTTGCCAGCAGAGGGCGCTCGGTGCCGTGTGCACCAGTTGTTGACACTCTGGTCGGTAGAAGAAGGTGGCCTGAGTAACCTGCTGTCTCCTGTCTTTTGAAGGTAAGCTAATTAGTAAACAGTTTAAAGGTGATTGATAACAATAGTGAGTTCTCATAAGTGCCTTTCGGCACAATAGAGGTAAAACTAAGGAGTGAAATCACACTGTTAAGCGTTTATGAAGGTGTTTTGCTGCAGTGTGGTGAAAATGGCGGACTCCTAGTC
>NW_006799967.1:2042553-2130088 GCF_000485575.1 Poecilia formosa | reverse complement strand
GTAATTGGTGGTTTTGGGCGCCCCCTACTGGTTACCTATAAATTGGATGAGAAACCAAAAATTCCACACAGTTGGTTCAGCGCTCTGTTGTGGTAAGTCAACAAATCCGGTTCTCTTCTAAATGGTGTTGGAGGTTTGTTCAGGAGGGTGACTGGAATCTTTGTTGCATTGCACAGAGCCACAGGTTGACCGGTAGAAAGGCTCACTGCGCCATATGTGTTTTATCAACCACTGATTACAGATTGCAATAAATCATATAAAAACCAACCAACCGGCCTCCGAGTGTGCATAACAGGACGGACGGGTAAAGACAGAGCTGTTACTGTCTTTACCCGTAACAGCTCTACATATATATATATATATATATATATATATATATATATATATTTTCCATTTTTTTTCAGGACAGTAGCCATGTATTGGGTTGCTGTTATTGTAAAACAGAGAAGGTTGGCCAGTTGGAGCTTTGTAGAAAGGACACACCGAGTAGCTCCTGTAACCCGCGTTTTGCGCTTTTTTTTTTTTGTTGCACCATAGATGAGTTGGCCCATCATTTTCACTTTTAGCAAAGGCAATCCATCTGCGGTTGTTGATTAAAAACCATAAAAAAGTTAATGGGGCATGAATAATTCTGCTAGACTGAGGGATGCACAACCACCAGGAGAATACACAGCACTGATTTAATCCTCATGAGCAAAATCCTGAGCATCAAAATCTGAACTCTTAACAATTTCCACTGCTCAGAACGTAACTTTTCCAGATGGAGGAACCAGTGGTTTTTCTCTTCTTTTACCAAATATTTCTTGTCAGTGCAAAAAAAAAAAAAAGAAAAGAAAACCTGATGCTCTTACTTTGGTAAAATATCTGAGCTGACTGGTATTAATCTCACACAGTTGTTGAAATTGTTTTCACATTAATTTGGCTTTAGGTCCTTTCCTAGCCCAGGACTGTTTGGTTTGGGAGAGAGAGGAGGAGCAGCAGGTGTTGTACTTCAAAGCAGTAAAAGTCCTCCATACTTTAAAGTGTCTGACCTGGAGGAATAATTTATATAAATGCTCATGTATTTTTCAGGAAAGTTTTTTTTTTTTTCTTTTCCTTTATGCACACCAGCATGTGACTCAAACACCTATCAGGCATGAGGTGAGGAGCTTGATGTGTTTTGCAGACCGCCGCCTGGGCAGCCACCTTCCCCCCCTCCCCTCCACCCAACACCAGCGTCGGCTCAGACTGGACCGCGTCTCCAGAGGTGTGCTTTCCTCATCAGGCAGCCAGCTCCTGTCGCTCCGGCCCAGACAGGAACTGCAGCCGTCACGGAACGGGCTGAAAGCAGCAGCAGCAGCAGGTTAAGATCACAGCCGAGGTAATCAGCCAAAAATCTTTACAAGCGGCACCCGGGTGACGGGTGCAAAGCAGAGGTGTTCAAGTTTTTTTTTGCCCTGAGGGCAAAAACTGGCCAATTTAAACCACTGGAGGACCACAAAATTCATTAGATTAAAAATTCAAACATTTGTGTTAATGTCAATTTTTTTTGTTTGTTACTTTTACCTGCTCAACAATAAACACCATTCTTTTTTTGTAGTAGTAGTTTGTATAAAATTAAAGATCCAAAACATAAAAATGGCTTTGGACTGTTGCATAGTTAAAAGTAAAACAAACATTTTTTTTTTTTTTTTTTAACAAAAAAGGTTCAATTATTTTTACCATCCTTGGCTTATATTCCTGGGCCGAACAAAATCATTTTAAGGGCCACAAATGGCCCCATGGCCACACTTTGAACACCCCTAATGTAAAGAAAAAAGCAGCCCTGGACAGCAATGTTTAGTGTGGAGGATCACAACCATTATTTCTGCACACTGGCCTGACTCCATCCTGCTGGTCCTATGGTGATGCAGAGGTCGTTGTTAAAATCTGACCATTAAATCAGATGACGATGTCAGCTGCTGTAGGTGTAATAATTCAAACCTGAAATGAGAAACGCAACCAAAACTGAAGCTTTGTGAATAGAAACAGTGACAGTAACGGTTCTCCCTATTAGTTTTCACTAAAATTGTGATTTCACTTGATGTGTAAAAAGCCTAAAATGACATCACTTCATCACCAACAACACCTAAAAAATTTAACTAAGCTAACTTTTTCAAACTTTTCCACCTTTCTAAGTTGACCAGTGTCTAGGAACTTTTAATGTAGAAGAATTTCTTTTTCCCGTCTGGTATTAGTACAATATGACACGGAGGATTAATTCTCCTTACTGCTCCTCAAAATGGGCAAGACAAGTCAGGCATTTAAGTAGCACAGCTGGGTATTGATCAGCTACAAGGACACAGCTACTCATCTTAGTTTGATTATATAATCCGAGAAATACTTACGAACTAGGCTGAGTGATACCCAGAGCTAAAGACACGATCTCTACAGCTCACTGATGGAAAACTACAGCCTCAGCCAATTATTTCATTATGTTTTTATGCATAATTATAGCCGAGAAAACAACAAATCATCAATCTCAGCAATAATCCATCACCGTCCAGGGTATTTAGTTTAATTATAAAGTGGAAATGCAGCAGGGAAATCAGCATCATCTGACCTGCTGAGATTTTGATGTTTGTAGCAGTCGCTCCGTGCGCGCCATCCAGTTCCTGACACCCCACGCCGCTCAACTGTGAGTGGAAATTGATGTGTTGTCTCAGATGGGTCTCCTTCCTCTCACTGCGGGCAGGCCAGACTCCACAGACCTCTTTAACCCAACCGCTCACATTACCAGAAGCCCTCAGCCGTACACTTCTGCACCGTCCGCTCAGACAAAACGGAGAGGTGACGGTGAGGTCAAGTTTCCCTGCTCATTGGTTTGCCCAAGTTTCACAAAAAAACACTACAATAAGATGTCTTATTGTAGTGTTTTTTTGTGAAACTTGATATATATATATATTTAAAAAAAGCATGCAAAATTTAACAATGGAAACTTTAACAAGATGGATGCGATCCGAATCCAAGCGGCACAGATTGGCCCGTTGCAGTGATGTATTGTGAAAGTATCCGTCTTTTGTGTATTTTATCTGATCTGGGTTTCTTTCAGCACTTTTAAACTAAAGCGGCGCTCTAAAGGAAAATGATCTCATAAAGTTTTGTGCCCTATCAATAAAGTTTAAACGGGGTCTTTTAATCAAGCTCCCTGAGGAGCGTTGATGAAAAGCTGTTCTAAGGCAACGCCTTGCAAGTAATGTTAATTGATGAGCGGGCCTTTTCAATTAGGAGTGCAGAGTGGAAGTAGCTCTGAATCATGTTGGGAAAGGGGAAGCTGTTTTGCTCCAGAGGATTCACTGGGACATTTTTTATTCTTTTATTTCAGCCATTTTGAGCCACTTTTGTCAGGTTTCAAAGGCCTTGATGAGGCCAACCGAGAGCGTGGTGGTGGTTGTCGTATGTTGTGGAGAATATGTCTTCATTTGGGCGCCGAAGCTTTAGCTTAGTAAACAGAAAACACTATTTGTATGCAGTTTGGGGAAAATGAATCCCTCATGCCATGATATACCATTAAAATGCCTATTTTATTTTTTCTATAAAATACAAGCATATGGCAAACTGATGTTTCTAAACATACAACTTAATTTTTTTTTCCAAACAGTTTTGGGGAACAGCGTGTCCTTTTTCAGAACTTGTTCTCAAGTTGTTAAAAGTTAAGAGAAGTTTCAGGTGGAACAAGTCTCCCCCCTGCTGGTGGCCCCATGAACTGCAGTAAGACGTTTTTAAGTATTAAAGTGAAGCACACTATTGTCTGCAGTAGACCCAGTCAGTTTATATAGTTTCTATATTCTGTTACGTAATATGGAGATCTATTAAAGTAAAAATTAAGAAAATTTACTTTTTGTAAGCAACTAGCAAATCTGCAGTAACGACTCACTTCAAATATTGAAAATTGCCTGTAAAAAGCGCAAAGCTTGACTAATTTATTAATTAAATGACATTCATTCACATAAATTGCCTTTATTTTCTCAGAGCAGCTTATCAATATGATTATTAGCTGTTCCTCTGTTCTTTGTTCCATCTTAAACTCATTTCTGAGATGTCATTCCATAAATGAAGTTTTAAAAGAAGGAGCAGGCTCCTTGGAATAATCCGTTTTTTTTTGTTTTGTTTTTTTTTTACATCATAAAGCCTAATAATCAGACTTTGTCTGCGTATAAAAAATGTGACTTCTCAAACACACAGTTGTTGATGCACATTAGCGCAGTAATGACTGGCAATCGTGTTCAAATCGCCAAGAGAAAGGAAAAAACAAGCATATTTTTCTTTCTTTTCAGGCATATTTAATTGGCACATAAAATTAAACACAATACAAAGTATTCAGTGCTCCAAAACAACAAGCATGGGGCCACCAAATGGAACACAAATGAAAAAGTGCAAAAAACACACCATTTGGTAGGTCTCATGACGGAAAAGAAGTCTTACTAGTCGAAGCAAATAAATCCACGGTAAGACTGTCCATATAGTTAAAATAGATGTTTTTCCTTTTAAAACTTTTTTTTTTTTCCTTTTTAATAAATTCATATATACTCTCTAATTCCATCATGTCACATCCTCTGTACAGGCAGGTGATTCTGAGGGCTAAAAGATTTGTGGTGAGGCAGATCGCTGCCGTAAATCTGTCACTTTGCTCTCGACGTTTATCACAGACACAAAATAAACTCAAAAAATCTTGACGTGATGAGATGGGGGTGGGTGGGAGCCTATTTATAGGTCTGCTTAATCACTGCTCCGCATGGGAAGTGTTTATGAAAACCTGCAGTAGGTGGATACTGAACAGAACACAAAATGGTGGGATTTTTTGTTTTATCTTTGCTGTTAAGAGGAGTCTTATTTAGGTGGGATGAGAAACAGAATATTCCAACAAAAATAAGACAAAGAGGAAGAATCTCAAAGAATATAAACAAATAATAATAAAGTTGAAATCTTGTACACTATGTGCCATTGAATATGGGGAAAAAGTTGTAGTCTTCCAGTCAGTTAGGCATGGGTCGGTCTGGGTTTCAGACAGGATGTAACCAAAATGTACGGCATGATCTAACTGCTTCTATCCAAAACTCTTTTGTGCTCTTGTGTCTTACTATTGAGCTTTTATTTCAGTGGAGTAAAATATACCTTACTGTGAATTTGACACTGAAAACACATCGTAGCTCTTGTGTGCTTTGCATATCCCACATGTGACGCAGCTAAAGAATCACCTCGTCATGCTGGGTGCTTAAATTTCAAAGTGAAATGAATTGAGAAAATACTTATATGGCCACTTGGTTAAGCTCTCAGAAATTTTGGGGGTCAGCTAATCTGTAAATATGAATAAACGATCCTGATCTAATGGCAAAAGTAACGTGCCCGGTCCTAAACCAGCAGAACAAAGAATACCACGTTCTTGACCCCACTTCACAAGTACTAAATACAACCATATCAAAAAAGTCTAGCGATAGCGGGAGAAGTGGCTTTTGGTCTTTTAGCAAAAACAGAAATGAACTACAACCACTAAAATCTGACACCATTCCATTTTTATTCACATTTTGTGAAGGAGGAAGTTGCGCTCACGTCTTCAGAAGTTTTTGTGTAATTTCCTTCGGCGACTTGTGGTGCAGCACCACCAAAGGCGAGGAGGTAAACGGGTTTGGTTCTTTCGACAGTGCAGTGTGAAGGTGAACCGCACCAGCAGAAAATGTAACAAATGTTCCAATTTTTGTCCCCATTTGAACCGAATCTACCTGACAAGTATAAGAAAGACAGCAGTAGCATTTTCTCAGTTGGCTGAGCAACAGCCTGGAGGATATGGTGGAGAAGAGATGCTCATTATGTCTGGAGAGAACTTCAGTCACCTCCAGATTTAAAAGGAGTTTAAATCGTAGAAATGTTGCTAAATGTTTGCAGATTTGAAAAACCACGGCATTCCTTGACACCAGTAATCCGGCCCATGCCTACAGACACTTTCATCGTATTAAACAAATCAGACTACATCTTTTTCGTCCCACCCAGTTAAGGCTCAATTCAGGTGATGATCTGTATGTTGTCACATTTCAGTCAAGAAAATGTTGATCACAGTACATTTTCGTATACAGTAGAAACAGGGATATTTATTTATTTTTCTGAGTTGCCTAAACCAAGCAGACATTTCCCACAGGGTGTTGGACTGTAAACTAGCCACAAGTCGCATTACGTTTTTACAAACAAATAGAAAAAGACAAAAATTCACAAGACGTGGCCTATCTATGTGTAAGATCAGTCAGAAAACAACATTATGGCTCCCTAACGTCCTCATCTGTCATTACACTTTGGAGCACTGGGAGAAGGAGGAGGGAAAAATAACATATCTGCAGTTAAAAACAAGAAAAACATGCTTTTTGAACAAACAGAAAGGAAATGTACATAAATATATTTAAAAAAAAGTTTATTAAAAAACCACAGGCACTGAACCCAAACAGTAGCATTCAGGTTAATTTAAACAGTGTGACCAGGCAATGAGGGTTAAACTGAACAGAAAGGCTCGAGGCAGCGGCAGCAGGACGGAGTGGGTGGGTGGGGGGTGGCGTAAGCCGCCTCTCCGAGCCACCAGCAGAGGGGGGCGAGGAGGAAGACAGGGCAAGCATGCACCACACCACACGCCCCGAGCCATAGCAAATTAAAAAATAAAATAACAAAAAAAAAGCAAGACGGGGGAGGCTCAAAGCAGCTGTGAGACAGGTAGCCTGAGCTGCCTGAGTGGGGTTTGTGGGGGCCAGGAAGGAGAGTGGGATCGAAAGGGTGTGGTCAGAGAGAGGAACAGACACCAGTGACAAGACATGAGTACTGTGTGGATGAGAGTGACGGGCCTCCAGCCGGTCCCGGGAACCTGAACGTGGTTTGACACAAAAACAAAGAAAGCAAGCAGAAACACGAAAAGAAAAAAAAAAAGATCAGCACCTCCTTCTGTTTCTGCTTGGATGAAACCTGCAAAATGAGTGGTTGTATTTTTAAAAAAATACTTTTTTTAAGGAGTGAAAGGTGAAGGCGATGAGACTGGGATGACTTGTTTTAGGAAGTTTACGGCTTTGTGCGGCTGTGTTTTAAAGTCCCCCTTCGGGCTCCTGCTGCTCTTCCGTCCTGTTTCTGACCACACACTTTCCCGTAATTGTGAGTGCCACAAGGAATTAGGCAGAAGAGAGAGAGAGAAAAAAAAAAGAGCCGGGCAAGGGGCAGCGAGGGGCGTTAGGAGAAAGGATGCCAAAAAAAAAGCCTCTTCATCGCCGCAAGCAGAGTTAGTGACATTAAGAAGCAAAGCTCTGCTGTAAAACACCAAGGATCAAATTGTGTACTGTCATCTGAGTGGTGGTGGTGGGGGGGTTAAAATGGAGAATGTTATGAGAGGTAAAACCAATCTCTTTTGTTCAGCGGAGGAAGCTCAACGCTGCTTATAATTTTTTTTATTTTTATTTTTTTTTGTCAAAATGTTTGTGAATTTCAGCGGCATTCTTATCATCCATCGCTCTCTCTTTCTCAGATATTTCTCTCTTTAAAGACTGAGCCCATCTTTCACTTTTTCACACCGTGGTTTTCGCCGCGGCTGCTTGCCCTGCCATTCCTCTGCCAGCCTCTCGCTTTTAGGAATCTGCAATTTGAAAGAATACACACAAACGAACAAAGAAACAAAAAAAAAGATGACAAAAAAAAAAGAAGAAAGTTAGTCTTAAAGGAAAAACTCGAAGATCCCAAATATTTAAATATGGATAGAAGAGGGGTTGTGGTATATGTGAAACTGTTAGAAGTAATAATAATGTGTTATAATGTATGGTGCTTTGCAAAATTATTCATACCCATTCAGCTTTTCCACATTTTACCATTTTACCACCACAAACATTTATGTATTTTATTAATATACAGATTTTGTGAGCTGGATGAAAAAAATGTGAACATAAAAAATCGTGAGTGGCAACCATTTACATTCATCCCCCTTCAATCTGTTACCTTAAATAAAAAGTTTGTTGGATAACATTAATAAAGAAATGGAACCAGGAACCAGCACTGGATGGACTAAAAACTAAAAATAAAGTTATACAGTTTTAACTTGGCTGAAAAAAATCCCAAACATTTAACTCTCTCTACGATCTAAAGATGGCAGTGACCCTTGATCTGCTTGAAACAGCTATTTTACAGAGACTACATAAAAATATTATTAGACTAGTCCCCAAAATGCTTCCATATGACTGCAGAAAAACATGCCTCAAGTGTTGTCAAGGGAGGTTGAATATAAATGCAAAAGCAATTTTATAAACCATCATTTTCCTTCCACTTTAAAGTTTAAATTCTCTGGCGGTAATGTGGTAAAATGCGAAACAGGATGAAAAAGTATGACTTGATTTTGATCAAGGCACTGAATGTTAGTAGATCGACCAAAGATATGTCCGTAAAGCTACAATCATCAGTTTATTTAGCCGTTATCTGACGTGAGTTTATGCTAGCAAGCAGCCACCGCACTTTGTCACAACATGCTAACTCCAAGTCATGACAAAACACTCACAGATGCTGCAGCATGCAACACTCCTCAAAAACTCTCTGGTAAATAAAAAAAAAGTGCCATAACAAACCCTGTGAAAGCCAAACTGAGGCCTTTGTACTAATCTGAGAAGTAGTCAGTCTGATTTGTTGCACGAAATATTATGTGGCAGTGAAGTGGAATGACAGACGGTGTTGCTAGAAGACCCATGCAAGACACCACGGAGCTTTAAAAAGTCGCAACCTCAGCTCAGTCTCACCATAGAGCTGAGAGTGGCTGATTTCTTTTTCCTTTATTCCTTTACCACTGGCCTGGAGAGAAAGATCCAGAGCAGGCCAACAATACAGTTATCAAAAAGTGAATCGAGAATGTGGAAAAAGAACAATAAAAAAAAAAGCAGTAAACTTGATTACTATTCTTATAAAATCATCCCTCATTGGGAACAATAATTGGTTTTACATTTCTTGATGCGCCAGCATCTATAATATTAAAGGCATGCAACATTTTTAGAGTTGAGGTCACGGATTTTATTGTGTTTCTATTTCTGATCGGCCTACAAAAAGTAACTGAAGACATAAAATTAATACAGCAGATCTCGACAGCGTTTTGTATGATTGCACATTGAGCATGTTTGTTGTTTGGGTGCAACGAGTTACAAAAACACATGATTCAGACAGTCTTTCAGGTGATGGATCAGACCCCTTGAGTAATATTATGATAATTCAAGTCCATATTCTAACATTTAAGATTCTAACTCAAGTGTAATCAAGAGGTTTGTGTTTGAAATGTATTGGTGATCATTGTCAGCAGCTGATTTGTCCCGCAGCTTTGACTGGAGGTGTCATGACTCGTGTTGTACGACCACTAGGTGGCACTGCAGTGAAAATGTGTGCCTTGTCCTCACAGTCTTCACACAATGGACCTCAGAATTAAAAGGCACGCTCCCTGCATCAACTGTCGTGAGGCACAGCAGACAAATATGATTGGTCCTTCCCTCTACGGAGACGGGAAGTGCATCTTTCCGAGCGGCTATTAACAATCTATAATCTTTGACCCAGTCAATGGAAAGATATTGATTAAAGTAACAAAAAAATAAAATAAATCTGTCACAGGGTGAGCTTGCCAAGTTAGATGTACGTCATAGCACCTTTGGCATTCGGTTCCAGATTGACCTCAATGTAGGACGTTGGGACGTATCCTTCTTCGTCCTGGTTCCTCCGAACCCGCGTCCAGCCGTCTCCTTTGTCTTCTTCTATGACGTACAGAAGCTCGCCCTCGGCCACGGCGATGGTGCCTTCGTTATGACCTACGCAAGGAGAGAAACAAAGTGGACGTCAGCTCCTTTAAGCTCGAAGGCTTGCAGGAAAACGGCAAGCTGTGTTTAGTTGAAAAGGCGGCCGAAAACATCAATAAACTAAACACAAAACGGCTCTCTGTGCATGAGATAGAGGAAAACAAAACTGGCAGCAGTTTGCATTTGAATGGCCCAACATCGACCTGTTCAGTTATGCAAGAGCTTCTAATTTATCTAGCATTAACGTGTTCCTTAAGAGTGTTTAAATAAGACTTTTAGTGATGAGACGAAGATTGAACTTGTTGGCATTAATTCTAAGCGGTATAGTATATGTGGAGAAAACCAAGCACTGCTCATCACCTGCCCAATACAATCCCAACAGTGAGACACGGTGGTGGCAGCATCATGCTATAGGGGTGTTTTTCAGCTGCAGGAATAGGACGATTGGTTGCAATTGAAGGAAAGATTAATGCGGTCAAGAACAGAGATATCCTGGTAGAAAACCTCTTCCAGAGTGCTGAGGACCTCAGATTGGGCTGAAGGTTCACCTCCCAATGACATTTTTCATTAATGAAAATCTGAAAAGTGTGGGAACATACTGGATTTAGGTCTGGATTTTGACTGGACCATTTTGCCATTTTAAATCTCCAACCCCTCTTCAGGTTTTCTGCAGCCTGTAATAGGAAAAGCAATTCCTAAAACCTTCTTGGTTACCTCTCCAATTAATAATTAATTCATTGAATGCTCACGTCTCGAACTTTATTTTCTAATCAGGTGAGTTATAAAAGAAATGTCGCACTTGATTTTATTTAGTGTTATCACTATCAAAGGAGGTTGAAAACAGATGAAAGAGTCACTTTTTAAGATTTATTTATAATGCACTTTTATGTTTATGTCTAATTTTCCTCGTAACTTGTGGTGGTCTACCACATAAGTCCTATAAATACATGGACATTGCGGAGAAGTTTTAAAATCAGTAAAAACAGCTTAGTTAACAGCTGTGCATTTCAAGCTTTTATGGAACTAAAACAGAGCGAATTGTTCCAAATTGATCTCAATGTCTTTGAAAATAGACATTTATGGAGAAAGTTAAGCTTTGGAGAGTTTATGTTATACCCCTAAAAACGCAAAAATGACAATTTACTGCTGAAAGGCTGGACTTGAATAAAAGAGCACAATGAGACTTTGCACCAAGGCATGAAGGGTTAGAATTGGTTGGAATGCAAAACATTTGAAATGTAAAATAAAGGTAACCACTAATATGAACAGCAAAATGTTTCTTTTTGATGTTATGTCAGCAGTCTATAATACAGACCAACTACAAGTAGATGCATCTTTTTTTTTTCAGATGACTAAAGCTTCTTTTTCACTCTTAGGAAGAATTTAACATTTTTTGTGAAAGGAAGCCAATAGAATTTCACCTTTACCAAGTGGGATTTTTGTACCAAACAGCTCAGGATAGTTTGAAAAAGAGGAAGAGAAAAAGGTCTACTTTTTATTCACATCCCTCCTCCACACATTTCCACAGAAACATCACACCCTCCGCCTCCTCGGTCGACAGAATCGTGCATGTCCACATCCTTCACACTTACATCATTTCCACAAATGGCAGGCCTTTCCCGGCATCCAACCAATACCGGTTATGTGTGTGTATCCCCAAACTATGTCTTACACTTCAGGGCGGCGTGTTACCTTCAAAAGGGTACAGCGCTTTGCAGGTGCCGATGGTGGCCAGCGGCTCGTCGTCGTCGTCAAATTCCTCGTCGTCCGGCATGGTGGTGGGGATGGTGTTGGGGTTGGGGGTGGGATTGATGTTGGCTTTGACCTGAGTTTCTGTATTCTGCTCCTCTGTGTAGCTGCCATCCGGGCTGCTCAGGGGCCAACACACACATTAAACATACAGTGAAAACATTTGCAGCTTCCTTCCACACACAAAAAAAGAGCTTCATCTGATTTTTGTTGGGCACAGGACTCATGTTTGTCTGAGTATGCCATACCTCTCTCTATCTTGCGCACAGTTGTTGCTCACTGCTATGTTGCTCTGAGTCTCGTAAAGTCCGCTTCTACGGTGCGAGTCGCTCTTCGAAGGCATCCTCTCCTCTACTTCCGCTAACCAGCCCTGAAAAACAGATGCATTGACTCAAAGGCGCTATCCAGAAATTTTACACAAGATTAGCGATACTTCATAAAAAAGTTGTGTAGGTAAAAGCAGGAAGTACAGCGGAGTAAAACTACTTCTAAAAGTACAAGTTATTCAAGCAAATGTAACTGAATAAACTAGTCACTACCCAACTCTGTTAAATGTATAAAAGTTTCTGATGCGCAATGACAAGAGGTTGAAACAGTTTTGCATACTCCTGCAAGGCATTATGGTGATTTAAAATGACGAGTTCCCTTTTTAAATGAGGCTGTTGCCGACCGCTCAGGCTGCATCCACATCTTGTCCTAATATGGACAGGGTTAGCATTTGGACCGAACCCAGCTTTAGCGCCTCATTTTTTTACTGCTCTGAATGTACAAACATCCCTGCTCCACCAACATTAACACTGAAGAGAGCTGAGAGCTGCGTCTGGCTCTGGACTAACCTCAAACTTCTGCACTTCAGCCTGGAGCTTCTCGATGTTCTGGGCTATTTCCGTCAGCCGGGGGTCCACGCTGGTCGGGTCGCCCATCTGGGGGTTCTTTATGTACACGTCTTTCATCTTGGTCAGTGCATCCCTGGAAAGGAGGAAGCAAATCGAAGTCATTGTCGTACGGATAAAAGACTCAAAATTCAATGTGTTTTTTTTTTTTATTACTATTAAAAAGAAAAACCTCTGGTCCATCTCTTTGTGAATATCTTTATTGAGGTCGTCAATCTTGCCCTGCAGTTTCTTCCTCCTTTGCTCTGGTGGCAGATGACTGAAGTCCTCTGGTCCAGATCCCTAATGGACAAGAAGAAGCAGGAAAAAAAGGGAGACAGAAAGATAAGGGGACATACAATTTCGTAAGAATACGAAAAATTGGCAGTCTACCATTTGTGAGCTGCTGTTTCCAGAGTAACCTTGTCTAGGCAGATGCAGTGTCTCCATTTACCAAACGCCAGAAAAGGCAACGCTTTTAAGTTCTGGTCCAGTTACACGGCTCGGTAAAATGAGACACTGCAGCCGCTCTTTAACACAGTGAGAACTAAAGATTAGATGTTTGCCTGTGTAAAGGCTTTTGAGGACGTTCACCTGTTCAGTCGCCACTTCTAATCTAGCACTCTGAGAATGTGGCGGAAGTGTGAGTTGGCTAATGGGTTTCAAACTGCGTGATTGCTCTCTGACGGGACCAAATGCTCCTGATGTGGAGGTTAGGGGAGTGTAGAAGGTTTTATGATCATTTCCAGTCTGTATTATCATTTTATTAATTTTTTTTGCTGCAGAATGAGTCACAGTGGAGAACATTATGTCAAACTATTCTGGATAGATTAAGTCACAATATATGAAGCTAATAAAACATAAAAAAATAAAACAATATAAATTCTGGTGAATTTTTTTTATAGCATGTTCTCTGCTTTAACTTTTCATAAATTAAAAGACCTCTCTTTTTAAAGACAACTTATATTTTTTGATAACTATCAACTTCAGAAAATTTGTCATCATTTTTAAAAGTAACTAATTTTCTGTTTTCAAAAAAAATAAAAACAAACTTGCAGAAAAGAATACTTAAGTCGGATGTTGAAATTTATAAAAAATGAAAGAAAGCACAATTTCCAACTTGATGACAAAAAAAAACTAGATTTAAAATAACAGTATTTGTAGTGTCATTCTGTCATGGAAAATCTATTTATCACATAAAGAAAACCAGCATTTGTTATTAAATCTACATTTTGCAACATTAATTTCATGAATTGATTCTGTATAAATTCAAGCTAAAGTTAAGAGCCATTGTGAAAGACCCAATGAGCCACTTGGGGCCTATGGAGCCACAGGTTGCAGACTAGTGGCTTAGACCAGGAAGGTAAAGATCCAGGAGGATCGAACAATTTAACATCTTCTACAGAGGAATAGCTAAAGTTCTGTTTCTCTGTAAAATGTTATGAAACAAGACTCAAACTATAAGCAAAGGTGGGTTGCACAAGTGCTAAATAATTCTGTCACTGTTGATTCAGTGTGGACTGAAGAGGTGAAGACTTGTGGTGGGTCTCTCAGGCAGCTGGAGCTACACACTGGAGGTCGATTACAGCAGCTAGATCAATACAGGAACCTTACCCTTCCTCCCCGTATCACCATGCAACACTTAACCCGGCATGCAACATAACAAACATCCGTCAGTTATCATGCAGGGACGCCATGCGTCTTCATGAATTAGAGCTCACAAATCTTCAGGATGAAAATGCTAAGATGAGGTTTAACTCTATGTGCTAATTCTAAAGAGATATTTGGTCATTTTACATTTTCTTTGGACTGAATCTGTTGGTTAGATCGTTCTGCATGGAATCAAACAACCCAAAGCATTCACAGAAACTGGAGTCCCTTTTGAAGTCAGCTTAAAGGAGGTCATATTTTTGGGGGAAATACATTTTCTTTTCAATAGTCTTGTTGTACAAAACACTCAACTCCCCAGTGTCACATTTTAGCATACAGGTGTCCTGAATTTGAATGGAAGTCATTACATTAAAATGATAGCTATGACATCGGGTATAGTTCAAGTTTGCATAGCCATTGATTGCTTCCGCTTTTTGTCTTGTTACAACTGCATTGAGACCCACACAAAGTATTTCATCACTGAGAAGCGATACTCAAATATTTATGCTAATTAAAATCTGAAAAGTGTGGTTTGTCTGTTCGTCTCATTTTCAAATGGGAAGCATTGTCCCGAAGACGTTAAAAGTGACCCTAAGGACAGTAGACAAAGCGTCATGATGAACATAAGCTGGGAATAAGATGGCAAAAGACTCAATTTCCTGTATGCTAAATATATGGATAGAACTGATTTCTTTCCTTTTTTATTTAGAAATGAAAAAGTATTTCCCAAAACTGTTTTATTAGAAAACAGTTTTGAATAGAAAATAGCATCTCATTCACAGAAATATTATAATCAAGTTGATTTTCTTCGTAAGCATGCCCACCAGACGAGGTTTCTTGTGTTAGAAACGTTTCTTGTGTTAGAAACGAAATACTACAAAAGTACCGGCATGCAGTGTGAGAACATGAGACGACACCTTCTAATTTCAGTCGGATTAGTACTTGTTACGGAGATCTAACAATTTGCTCCAGACAGTGAGGATTACAGGGGCAGACTAACGGGTAAAAACACAGAGTAAATGTGATCACCTCAATGAGACTCCGGACGTGGGAATTGAGTGTGATCTGCACCACAGACACGTTTCGGGAGAGACAGGACGAGAACACAACCACAACGTAAACGAAACAAAAAAAGCACAAAAACGACAAAAAAATAAAATAAAATGGCACACAGATGACATAAATTTCAGGTTCACTGTTATGTCGCTGCAAATTAATTTCACAATTAACTCATATTCAAAGCAAAAACAAACGGAGCACAACAAAAAGTAAATTATTAAATTGTTACAGGGCGGGGGAGGTGACATGCGTGCTTCGGTCATGCCTCTAACGGGATGTGCAGTTTATACGGTCATGCTTACCAGCTTGAGAGAAAGCTTCATGGGAAGGGACAGGGGAGAGAAAAAAAATGGCGAGGAGCAGGAAGGGAGAAAGAGACAACAGATAAACGTCAGCACCAAGTGAAACATCACAGCCATTTGTTCTCCCAAAACAAAGAAGAAATAAAAACACTTTACCTTCATTTCATAATAATGCTGTATTGTGTCAGACTGCACCACATGAGGGAAAGAGAGCACTGAACGATTTGACTTTACTGAAAACACAGCTGTGGCATAAATAAGCCCTTTCAGAAATTATTTGACTTATAAAGCCTGTCCTCTCTTTTCCAAAGTGGTGAAGTTTAACATTGATGTATTAATGGAACATGAGAGGTACAACAGCAGGAGGGGGGAGAAAAAAAAAAGCCCACCTACAGCATGAAGCATGCACAATGAGATCAATTTAAAGTGATGACAGATGAATGCAAACGCAGAGATGAGAAGTAAACAGAGGTGAAGGGATTCGTTTTGTTTTTTTGTTTTTTTCTTTTACTTGTCTGTCACGACTGACTGTTGATGTAGTGACACACAGGGGACAGCAGAGGGCGCCAAAAAGCCAGTGTTCACATTTTGCAGGTCTGCGTGTTGACATGGAGGCAGCAAATGAACACAGACAGGCTGGAGACTTGGTCAAATTCACAGTTGTTGGGAAGAAAAATTAAATTACACATGAGAATAATTATGAACTGAAATTAACAGAAAAAAAAGAAAGGATTTAACTCAAAGTTGTTTTTCTTTTATATGTATATATGATTGGCTGAGTGATTTGTGGAGCAGGTACTGTTGGGGTAACAACCATTGGCTGGTAGAGCTGGAGCAGATGACTTGTAATCCTGTTACAGGCTCGCGTACTGACAAGCTCTCATTAGTCCTCTAATCAAGTCATCCAGCTGGAATGGCTTGTTATGATCCTCACTGCAAAGCCCTGGAAGACTCACCTCACCTTCACACGCATTAATTGCTCTCACATACTCCAAGAGATTTCCGGATGTGGGTAAATCTACGTCGCATATGTCATTTACAGTTTAAAAACACCTGCTGTATTGGTGAAATGTTTCAATGTGGTCACCATTGGCACGAATATATTACTTTAAGGCCTTTAAAGGCGCATTTGAATTGCAAATGAAAAGATTCAGACACAGACTACATTTAAAACATTTGCATGCTCAGATTCAAATTTGTTAAGTCAAAACTGGTTTCCTCTAGGATTTTTTTCAGTCATGGCAGTGGGCTGACTGGGGAATTGGGTGATTAATATTATAATCAGGGAGCCTTCACAATACATCAGAAACATTACGCATGATGGCCAAACTATATTAATTAACTGTGTTGCTGTCGTTCAAATGTAACTCGCATTACATTTAAATTCCTGATTTAAGCTGCAATTTATGCCCATGATGTGCATGAAACTTCTCAGCGGCAATTGCTGCAACAGTATGAACAACTAGGTAAATTATGGCTTCAGTGGAAATGTAAAAGGGAAGTTGTTGACAGGTAATTTAAAAGTTGGATGGATTACATGGACAAAAAGTTGTGACATTTAGCTTTCAGAGTGCATCTGCCTTGCTTCATGTGTTTAATGACAACCTATTACATCCTGAAGCTTTACGGTAACTGATTATGTAATAAGTGCTGCAAATATTAGCAATCAATGTGCAACCTAGCATACAGTTTAACGTTTACTTTAAACTCCAGACAGACACATATATACAAGTATATCATGGCTTTTGCAGACAGACAGCATTGCTGTAGTATGGGACACCAGCACACAGAAAGCCCTGGAGGGGTGAATTCTTGGCACTGCGGGCTGAAGCCTGATCCAAAGTGTGACTAACACCTTGTCCAAACATGCATCTCCACAGGACGTTTATTTAGCACACAGTTGGTGAATCCTGAGCGGGATGGCGGTAGCCACACATCCCCACATCCACAATCTCCGCACATCCTCAGGTGCTTGCGACACTTTGTGAATTGACCCCTTTTTACAGATACGGAGCAGGGGGGAAGCCCTCCACCTCCAAGACAGCTGCAGGACACTGCAACACCCCAAGCTGATAACATGTGATGAGGGATGAGATCATCATCTTCTCCGATCATTCGTCTCAATCCCAACATGTGACACAGCCATGTGATGAACACGGAGCCAGATGCAGACACTAGCCTCCTTTGTGAGGTTGTTTTGCCTCATTAATCGGGACCAATGGTCTCCTCACATCACTTAAGGAAAAAAAAAAAAAGAGGCTACTGCC
This sequence comes from Poecilia formosa, assembly GCF_000485575.1. Classification (NCBI taxonomy): domain Eukaryota; kingdom Metazoa; phylum Chordata; class Actinopteri; order Cyprinodontiformes; family Poeciliidae; genus Poecilia; species Poecilia formosa. The sequence continues at coordinate 2,112,395 of NW_006799967.1, read as the reverse complement.
TGCTTTTCGTGTGGCCTTACTCATCACACACACGCTCGCTCTCGATACTCATTCGCTCTCTCCGCAGACATGTATAAACGTGGTGGGATACTCACTGTCTCCTAACGTAAAACTCAAAACACGCACACTTACAACATATTGCCTTGCTTCGAAAGCATATGTGGGTTGACCCAGAGTCCTCTTCATGAGCTCTTTGTGATAAATGAGCGAGCGCGGGGACTGCTGCTGTAGTGGCAGTCAGAGAGAGTAGAGCTTAAAGTCAGGAAAACAAGACCTTAATGAGTGCTTGCCTTATGAGATGGCACCTAAAGCACAAACCTGCTCTTTCTACTTCCGTAACAACAAACATGCAGTGACAACGGATGGATTAGATAGCTTAATATGCAGCACACAGAGGGCTCTCCTGCAGGGGGTGCACATCTTTCCACTGTGCACAACTATCCCACCTCCACAGGCGCTTTAATCTCCAGTGTAACACTGTGTTCTCCTTGCAGGAAGCGGGCAGAGAAACAAAATCGTTCCTATTGACTTTCATATAAACACTGAATAATACTAGAATTGGGTGTTGAAGCTAGATCTCTCTTTGATCAATTTCTCCACAAAGGTTTCTTTATTATAAAGATGTTTCTAATGGCATTAAAGGCAAGTAAAGCAATATTTCTTATTTCATATAAACATTTAAATAAATGCGACATATACAAGGTAGCAGCCCACAAAAGTGATGAATGGATTGACAAATGACAATTGGCATCAGTGTTTCACTACGTTTTTGCCTGGATCTACACCGTCCCATCACATATGAAAAGCTATTATGTTCATAAAATCGTATTAGAAACATATTGTGCTTCACAGGGCTACATTTTGTTATTCTTAAATGAAATAATTAACAAAGAGCTTGCTGAACTACCCTTATCCAGCACCTTATAAAAGTGTTTATACTCCTTTAACTTTATTCCCCCATTTTGTCACCTTATACCACATACCTGATTTTGTTTTACATTCAATTATATGGGAAAGTTTCAAAAATTATAAAGTTTTTGTGGTTTGTTAAAAAAATAAATAAATAAAAATAGTGATTTTCAAAATGGAAAAAACAAGCTTTGATTTAGTAACAAGAAGTGTGTTCGCACCTGTAGCTATAAAGAAATGTTAGAACAGATTCTGCCACTGAGATTTGTACGGTGTCCTCCAGGGTTAGTTTACAAATTTCCTTAATAGCTAATTTTCTCCCAAACAGAAGGTCTTTAAATTACAAAAAAAAAAAGTCTAAATTCAACACGTAGCTACATATTGAACCTCGCCACTAGACGAGAAAGTCTGAAAACCTTATTTCCTTTAACACCACTCCAAGCCTCCCCAGGAACCTTCAGCTTTCTAATTCGATCACTTGAAGATCCGAAAACAATGCCTGCAATTTATCTCTGATCTTTTTTTCTTTTAAAGTCTCTCTTCTTGAAAGTTGTTGTGGCACTTCCGCTTTCGGAAGAACGTGCACTTCCTGCTACATGCGCCCAGAGTCAGAAAAACTACACACTTCCCTCTTCTCTGCGCTCCCTACCGTCATTTCCTCCTCAGTGATATCCACAACCCAGCCTGTTGTCCCACGCTTGTTCTTTTCCAGGTCATGTTTGCATTTAGGTTTTTACTGTGGGTACACGCTGTCCTTTTAAGTCACGAACACATACAAAGAAAAAAAAATATGACAATTGTTTGCCCGGAAGGAACATTAAAAACGACCGCCTTGTTCCTGAGGTCAGGGAGAGCTGGCTATGGGAGGGAGTGGTCGCATGACAGGAAAGTAGCTGTGACCTTCCCTAGTGACCGTCACCCAGTATCTCCACTGCAACTCCAGCTAGGACTGTAGAACAGGAACTGGTGGTGACATAAACCAGGACACCGGGTTGGTGCTGATAAAAACCACCCACCTAACAGCCTTTCTAAACCTCCTCTCCTGACCCTTTTCCATCACTCCACTCTTATCATAAACTCACGTTCTTTGTGTTCTGTCTTTCATATCTCGTGCATCAAAGCAAAGCTAAAACAATCTGACTCCAACATAGACTGCAGAGTGAGTCGCACAGAGGAGGTGGGGGGGAACCACTGCAGTCTCCATGCTACCGCCAGGAACGGCTCAGGCGTTTTGCATATTTCTGTCGGAGGAGGAGGGGGAGCGGGAGAGGGAAGGAGAGAGGGTCTGTCGCTGTGAGCGCAGTTAATATGAAATGTGAAGGGGACAAGATGAAGAGACTGTCGGTGAGTCAGATGAGTAACGGGGACTGGTGACGATGCACCACAGAAGCACGCAAGTGAAGCGGAGAAGCTGAGCACTGCATGAGAGAAGCTAATTACACGATTTAAGTTCTTGTCAGATAATTTCAAAATTTGTTTTCAAATAATACACATTCAGATTGCATTGTTTTCAAATTGGCATAATAAAACTACTGTGCTTTGCAAACATATTCAAACCCTTGTAATTTTTTACGCATGAAAAAAATTTGATGTTGTAACTTAAGGTAGGGCTTAACTGAAACGGTGCATAACATGGGAAAATGTTTTGTTACAAGTGAAATAATCCAGTGGAACTAGTACTTTTTAAAATAAATATTAAGGAATTAATTACTTGAAACAAGCTCCTATATCTTGCTGAAAAGATGCATGTAAGTTTGTTTTGTGCTAAGATAATTACAATAGAAACTAGACCAAAAATACTTGGTAAGAATTTGTGTTTTTGCAGTTTACTAAGTAGGTGATTTCTGATTGCACTTAATTTTATTTAGGGGTATTAGTATAAAAGAGGCTGAATACAAATTAAAAGCAGATTTAATTTCATGAGAAAAAAATTTGTAAAATCTTTGGAGCATTTTACATCAGAAATATCTATAACTTTTTTTTAAGTCTATTACGAAAAAAAAAAAAAAAAGCTGTAATGCAACAAAATGGGGAAAAATTCATCGGGTTTGAAAAAGGTTTGCGTCACTTCGCTCAAACAGTGCAGCAGGTGCAGAGCTCAGGTACAGGTGTGGACACACACGCACTCATATAAACACATGCACAAAGCTCGCTGGACACACACTTACCCCTCGCCTCAGGCTCCGGAGGCAGTGCATTTTGGGTTTGGAGGCCATGAAGTCGTTGAGGCGGTGGGAGAGGGGCTCCTTGTGCTGCTTGGGAGACTGGGGGTCGTTGGGAACAGCAGAGGGTGAGGGCAGGGATGAGGCTGGGGGGGCAGGTGGGGGCTGACGGGGGGACGTTAACAGGGAGATAAGCTACCAGTGTGAGAGGGAGCCGTTTCGAAAAGGAGAAGGAAGAAAAACATGGAAGAAGAAGAAGAAGGGGGCGAGAATCCAACGAAAAAAAGACAAAGGAGGAAAAGGAGGGAACACAAAACGAAATAAATAAGCCTCCTACAAATATTAAAAAATAAACACACAACAAAAAAAAGCCAAACAGAACGTAAAAGACAACCAAAGGAATGCCAAACCCAGTGTATGAGTGCTTATGTTGTGGGAACAAAGTAACAGTTAAAACATATAAAACCAAGCAAAAGATAAACTGTTAAAAAGAACAAAACGATCAGCGTGAGTTCAGGGTGCAAAGCAAGCAGCTGCGACAAAGCAAAGAGTTTGAATCGAAGCGCATGCCGGATTCCATTTTAGAGATCCTTTATCTGCGTTTTTCTTTTTTTTTTTCTCTCTCTCTTCAATCAAAACGGAGCAAATTACTACATCCCAGAGGAAATTCATCACTGAATCTCAGGTCATCAAGAGACAGAGCTAATTGTGCCTTTTTCTGTCCTCAAACCTCAGACCAACTGGTTCAGATGTGAGACGATGAAGCAGTGACAAGTTTCTAGACACGATAATGCACATGCAGAGACAGATTACGTAGACAGAGTGCTTTTGTTTCTTTTCAATTAGAAGAAATTACTTGCAGCTCTTTTTGTGTGTCTGTTATGCCTGCATGCAGATATTTGTGGTGTTTAAATCAGAGATGCACAGAGAAATTGGTTTGTGATCAGAAACTACTGATTTCTAGCTTTACCCAACTTGTCAAACTCCAAAAGTCTATATTTTTTCGGTTGGTGAACGTGCCATCGCTAAGAGCTAATAGGCTAAAAACAATCCTGTTACTGAGTGAAGAACAATCGGCACATTTTCAGCATTGTGAAGATTGTAACAAGCCATTTAATGAAGAATATTGTTTTTTTAATTAAGGTTGTGCTGAGCATTCACTCACGAGAAAGCAGGACTGTCAGCAAATAACAGGAAGACTGAGCTTGTTCCATAAGTATTTATGTTTGGTCTTTTTAACTTTCGATCTCTCCATGTATGATACTGACTACTAGATTTAGAAATTATGGTGTCTTGAGAAATTTTGTAATTAAGGTAACAATGAACATTGTCTAAGGCAGTGCTTCTCAATTCCGGCCCTCAGGCCCCCTGCTCTGCATGTTTTAGATGTGCCTCTGTACCAGAACAGCTGATTCAAATGATTGCATGACCATCAAGTACTGCAGAAGTCTGTTAATCACCCGCAGATTCAATCCAGGTGTGTGGCAGAAGGGAAACACTTAAAACATGCAGGGCAGGGGGGCCTGAGGACCAGAATTGAGAAACACTGGTCTAAGGAATATACACAGTTCAGAGATATTGGTCCTGATCACAAATATTCTGGTAAATGCAACTAAACTGTGCATTACTTTTTCAGGCCAATGGTGAGAAATCATCTCCGTTTCTATAAACAGTCAGTGCCTCCAGAAGAGCAAATGTCACTTTTTGTTTCTTGCCAAGTCTCAGCCTTTCTTGTTGAGATCAAGAAAGGCTGAGGAAGCAGGGTGGTAGAAGAAATGCTGTCACCTGCAGGAGGGAGTTTGCAGGTTTCTTTTGTTTTGTATTTACTGTTTGTACTTTTTTGTGTTTATTGATAAATTTGTTGTAGTTCGGCCATTTTAACCTTGTTTTTGTACAACCTTTGTTTTTAGCAAGAGAAATTATCCATTATCCAGGGACGACGGATGAAAAATATCATTTTGGCTAATTCTGGCACATTTACAGAAATGTTAATTAATGTTTTAGTGCAATGTTTCCCCAGGATAAATTGCATTTCTAAATTAGAACCAATGTCTTTGATCATTTCTGCACAAAATTTCCAAATAGACTCACAGCTATGTACCGGCATGAAAAAACTCAGGTATCTGTTGCTTTTACATGAATTTCCACGATTGTGCAGTCTTGAAAAACTGGAGGAACTGAATAGTTAATGACCACTTGTATAGCTATATAAGAATCATGTCTCCCAAGTCAAAATCACCTAAAATAAACATAAACGGGTAAAAGCTTTACAAAAACCAGACATTGGCCACAAAAACTCAGACTGGTGCATCTCTAGTTTAAATACCTTTCCATAAGGTTACATAGAGTAGATCACACTAGTGTCTATGATTTTTTTTTTTTGGCCAAACACACTCACACTCATACACACGATTACTCAATTACCTTCTTGACTACTTTAATTATTAACAGTGCTACCAGCCCATTAGACAGCCAAAGGTCAGATTTAGAGTTCATAAGCCAGAACCAGAAAACTTCATGAAACTGATGACCAGTGGAAACGAAGAGGGTAAAAAGGAGAGTGTTACTTCAGATTGGACAGTGGGTTATCATCTGCCAGTTGAGTCCGCCCATTGAGCAAAGATAGAAATCCATTAGTGTGTGTTATAAAAAAAATAAAATAAAAAAAAGGGGTGGCCCCAACATCGGTGAGGGTGATTGCGTGGGAGGAGGAGACGGGTGGCAAATAATAACAACCAAAAATGGCAATAGTAACAAAGAACTAGAAAAGAAAATTCACGAGCTTAACACAGTGAACAAATATCGAAAAGCACTAAAGGAAAAAATGCAAGAAAATGATACACTGCAATTAGTGTAGAAAGTCTAACTTGTACTAATTAATTTTCAGGTAATGAGAAAAAAAAAAAATCTGAGATGCCTCCAGCTTTTTGTTCCACTGTATGCTCCAAAAAGAGCAGGCTGACCTCCCGGAGAGAACAATGCATCGAAACGAGTGAGGCTTTTGAGTGTAGCTCCGTGCTTTACCTTGTTCTTGTTCTTAATGAAAGGCCACAGTTTGGGCTTGCTCTTGCCAGCGGGCTTCTCTTTGCCCTCTTTGGCGTTGGACAGGCTGTTCTCGGACACTGTCCTCTTCATGGCCTGACCGTAGTCCTCGAACTCCACGTCGCTCGGTGGCTCAAAGCCAGACTTGTAGGACTCCACCACCTGCTGGGAGTCCTGGAGGGAGACAACGGCCACACTGGTCAATGAAAGTTGTGTTTTTATTTATTTATTTTTTTCTTCAGAAATTTCAGACGTCGCCATAATAACTACATTTTAAATCAAATATGAGCATACTCATTGCATTTTCTCTCACTGTCTTTTTTTTTAAGTCAAGCTAAACTTTAACGAGAGACTATTTTTGGATATTTGCCATGCTTCCTTGGAAATCACATGTTTGGATACATTTCCTAACTATTTGGTAGAATTATATAAATTGTAGGGTTTGGGTCAAATGTTTGTGGTTTCCTTCCTGAAACGTCTCACAGTAGTTTGCTTGAATTCTGGCCCATTCCTCCTGACAGAACTAGTATAACTGAGTCCGGTTTGTAGGTGACTTTGACACCCATTTTCATTAGTTAAACCCTATTTTTTGATATTGTTGGTTTTAAGCCACTTGGTAGCTAATTTGGCACTATTTTTAGTGTCGTTGTCCACTTGAAAGACCCATTTGTGCCGAAGCTTCCACTTTCTAGCTGATGTCTATGGATACTGCTTCAATATTTCCATATATTGTTCTTTCCTCATGAAGCCATCTAGAACTTGTTTTCAGTGGTGGACTTGTGGAGATCCACAGTTTTCTTTCTTTCTTGTCAGATTTGTTTTGATGCTTTTTCCAGGATGTCAGATGAAGCGGTGTGTTTGAAGTGTTGCTTTACACTACACAAACAGGCATGTTTGTGTAAAATGTGAATTAAACTTGCAAAGTCATAGCATCACCATCTGGGCTTTCCCAAATTTTCATGGAATAGTAACTCAGTAGATTTAAACCTCTAAATTTAAAGGAAGTAAAGATATCTCTTAAAGATTCCAACTCAAAAATATCTGAATTAGACTGTATTTTTCTTGCTTAAAACACACACACACACACACACACACACACATCCTGAAATTCAGTTTGTTGGTGAAAAAAAAAAAAAAAAAAGACGGAAAACCTCCAGGAACACCATCACTGCGAACCACAAACACAGGAAGAAGCTTGTGAATCAGTTGCAACAGACAACGAACTATTGGAGCTGATAAGACAGTCTGTCTGGAGTTCAACAGGATCAAGGTTTGAAAATCTGCTATCTCCTTATACAGTATGACAGAAGAATAATACCAGAGTGGAGGAGAGACAGAGGAGGAAGCATGTGATATGTCATCCTCGGCCATTGTTTACTTCAGCAGAACAGTTTCAGGCCGGAGTTGTCTCCCTGGAGCTCACTCACGATGGGATCTCTGGGAATAGTCACCTTTTTTTTCCCCGTCATACACCAAGCACCTAGTATATGATGTCCTGATTTATGACACAGTTATTTTTTTTCAATATTCAAGTTCTAGAGACCACAAATTAGTGACAGAACTTCAGCCAACAAATACGCTCTGGCCTTAAAGAGATATTAGAGCTGAGACACTTTCCAACACGATATGGTGACCAGAAGACAACGATGGCCTTGAATTTGACACAGAGCAGAGACACAGAGCAGATTTTACAAACTCAGCTGTAACATAACATCCGTCAACTACAGACTCTGTTAAAAAGTTCATAAATCTAAAACATTTTAAAAATGTCCCTTTAAAAGTGCCATCTACTGCAGCTCGATACCGACTACTATTTTCATAGAATCCAACTTTCAAAGATCCAATGAGATGGACTTCTAGAAATAAAGTTGCATTTTAAATACTTTGGCAAAAAACAGTAACCACCGCATCTGATTCGGCTTCCAAAATAATCTAGATAGTTTGGAGCAGATCTGTTCCATAACTAGAATTATTTCAAAAGCCGATCAAAAATTATGTGAAAGTTTCTTAGCTTTGTATCATTTAGTTTCATAAGACATCAATCCCTCCTCTAAACAACTAATGTGAATTTAGGGCTTTGTTAAAAATTCCCAATCTAAAAGCCAAACCCAAGATAATCCTTCTGGCATCATACAGTCCTTTTTTTTTTTTTTCAGTTCTTGGAAAGCTCTCCCCCTAAAGGCACAGAGGATGTTCCCACACGTCTTCTGCTACGATGTGGATGTCTCTTAATCACAAGTTCAGTGAACTTTTTCTGCATAATAACAAGTGACCTTTTAGCTGAGACCACTGAGTGTAATCTTCAACATAGAGAATCAGGCGCATTCTCCATGTGCACTGCCAAAACACAAAATCTTAACATGTAGTTTTAACCTAGTTTCTAGTGCAAATGTCTTAGAACATGACATAAAACAAAACTAACTTATTTTTCAGCAAAAAATAGGAGTTTGTTTTAAGTCAATAATTCCTTAATATTGATGAAGTTACTTGTAAGTTAGTTTTGTCTTATTTCAAGTGTGCCAAGATATTTTCATTAGAAACTGGACCGAAAATACTTTGTAAGATTTGTGCACAATCTATTAAAGTTGTTAGTTTTCTTTTCATAAAAATAAGAGTGTTTGCTCATCCACAATAACGCCTTAAAAAGTTCCAAAATCACCTTGTAATTCACATTTTATCTCATTCTAAAGCACCACCCAGAGTCCAATTCCACTTGCACACTTCTTGTTTTAGTGCCACCCTAACAGACAGTGTGTGGGTTGTAACCGGCAGCCTGGTTACTTAGCCTGGTTGAGAGAGTAATATGCCCCACATGGGGGCGTCTGTGTGCACAGACAGATGACGCCGTACACTCACAGTCTTGGGCTCGATGGACTCGGCGGCTGTAGTCATGCCGTCTAAACATTTCCCCACGATGGGCAGCACTTGGCGGTCCACCTCTGCGAACGTCTTCATGCACGCTCCTATTCTCTCGATCCTTTTCTCCTCCATGTCTTGAAGTTTCTGCAATTCAACGCAGGTGTGAGGCGACTTGCGCTTGCACGCGGATGCTAGTTTATGCAGCTGTCATGTCGTATTTACCTGAAATATGTTGGGAATTATTGTGTGGTAATGATCGTTCTGCTCCTGGTTGAACTTTTGCAGGTAGGACGAGTAATCGCCCTTGCTGTCAGAAGCCATCTGGTGCCTCATCTGAGCTTGCTGTCGTGCCTGCAGGATGGAGAAAATAAAACAAAAACAAAAAAACATTACACTCAGACGTGAACAGTGTGAATATCTCTTTGCTAATCCTGCGTGTTGATATGGATGTATGGGTTAAACACAAACAACAACAAAAAAAACCTACATTTCTATTTGTGAGGCTGGGTCACTGACAAACACATAAACAGGAAGCACATGGACCCACAGAGACAGGTGGAAATCCATGTCAGGAAGTGGCTGCGGCCTTAACCGTATGTAGGCCAGAACAAATATATATATTTATATAAAAAAGATGGCAGAATTGGAGGATTTGGATTTGACTGCCTGCCCTATCTGGCCATGATGTTGATTATTTTAGGCTAGTTTAGAGTAAGGGAAGCAGGCAGACAGTCAGAAACTCAGCAGGAGCAGGCTATTACTGACCAAAAGGGAGCAGATGGAGATGAGATAATCTCTGCTAGACTGTGTGGTGTTTGTGTGTGTGTGTGTGTGTGTGTGTGTGTGTGTGCGCGTGTGCGTGTGTACATGCTGCTAAGTACTCATATCTGTTTCCTCTTTCCGTCAGCTCTGGAGCCCATCCACAAATAAATAGTAGCTGGTAGTCCACAAGAAGACTTACCTTAGCAGCCTGTGATTATGTCTTAACCTCTCACAATAAGCAATTAATTGCATGATTAATTGAAGTTAGCTTGATAATTTACATCTGATGATTAATATTTTGTTATGGTTTCGATTTCAAGTGGTCTTTATCTCTATTTTATTTATAATTTTTGGTTGTTGTGTCATATTTTTGGATAGCTAAAATATACTCCAGTTCTAGTGTGAAGTGATCTTCACAATTAAAGTTTATTGGTCTCTCAGAGGGCAAACTTGCTTTACTACACAATGCAATACATGACTTGAAAATAGTCTCAAACTGACAATATTATCATTTATCACAATAAATACTGGGACAATTTATCGTCCAGCAAAATTTGTTATTGCGAAATACAAACGTATATTTATGAAAAAATAAAAAAAATTAAAAAAAATGCATAGGACAGCTGAGGATACTGATACTAGAGATTAATCTTTTCCAGATATCTATGAGAAAAACTAGACATAAAAAACTGAAAGGAAAGGTTTTTAATTAGTTTTACTTATTTAGTTTGAAGCTTAGCTTAACTTCAGATACTTTGTGAAATACAATTCAAGACACTCAAGAGAAAACCTTTAAGTTAATTCATTTAAACATTTAACATCTCAACTTTGTCGATAAAGAGGGTCATTTTTCAGACAGCAGGAGGTGAAAGTTACAGTTACATCCGCTTTAGAGGGATATGAATACCTAATTTCATTTCGTGGCCCACCCTTCTACCACGTTGTGCTGTGTATGCTTCAATTTTCTTTGTGTGCGTCTTTGTAAATGAACATAAAAGCATTAAAAACAGGAGGGGAACATATAACACTTAAGTGAAATCTACAGAATAGGATATGTGATTTAAAAAAAAACAAAACTGGGTAAGGTTGCTAACTGTATCTGCATGTGAAGCTGAGCTGATGTAGGTGCACGCAAACAGTGCAGATTGTGCTTAGCAACGATGCTGTCATCCCGGTAACAAGGCAGGTAGCATAACTCTGAAACCGGCTGCTGCAGCCGCATCACATCCTGTTGTCATGTTCCGGAAATGGCTCGCTTTGCTCTCGTCTGTGTGCAAGTAATGGTTGAAGCCTCCATCCATCCCGACAGTGTTACCCTTCACTACTGATTCGCTGTGACTTCATTTCTGTTTTGCACATATAAAAAGGCTTGCACGGAAACACGTTCAGCAGAGGACAGCGTTCAAAGCCACTGACAGGACAGGACAGACCTGGCTCAAGCTGTGTGGGCCACAAAGTCGAGACAGTGTGTTTGCGTGTCCGCCACAAACAGAAGCTCTCCGCACGCCGGACCTACCTTGTTCAAGCCTCGCTTCAAGGCGTGGCATAGAATAAATACACAAACACAAACAGAAGGATCGTTAGCCGTCTCCAGCTAAAACAAGATGTTGCCATAGATGCGCGTTCTGAACCACAAAGCTTGCCATCACTTTAAAGAGGAAGTTGATGTGCAGTCATAGCAACCGCTCACAGTAAATACTGGCTTTATTAAACACAGATATGGGCTTTTGGGGGCTCTTACTCATATGTAACAAGAAGTATAACATGCTTCTTTTCTTTTTAGTTAATAATTTGGGGTACTATGTCAGTGTGTGAGAGGCCCAGAGGTGGGCGTGGGGGGTGTGTTCCTAACGGACATGAGACAACCTTTTAAATTGTCTGCGCTGGAAAAGCAAACCCCAAATCAAGACATTTGCTTCCCAGAGGTTGGAAGAAAACAGCAAGAGCCTCTTCAGCTCTGAACAAAACCTCAAAAACCTCAACTCAACAAACAGCAGCTCTTTTGCACAGAAGAACCACATCGGATTTCAGGGGGGAAAAAAAAGCTACTTCTTCTGGAACATTAACCATCCATCTGTTTCCTGAACCTGCTATATCCTGTCATTTACCACGGGAACTATATATGTGTGCAAAATTACACATATTTTCTAATGACAAAAGATTTTGCAAAAAACCTTAAGTTTATAACTTCCATATTGGATTTAAATTGTACTTGCAGGACGACACAAAAATATTCATGGCCCTTGACATGGTTTTGCAGGTTTTACCAACTCAAATTAAGGCTTGTAAAGACCTGAGCGGCACATTAAATGTAAGACCAGCATAAATACGCTAAAGAAAATAAAAATTTTTATTAGTATTGCCAGCCTCTTTTGACGCATGTAGCATCTAACAGGTTGACAATGGAAGTGAGTCGGTGGCAAAGATGAAAATCAGCCAGCCAGATTTACTTTAGACGCTTTGCCTGCTTTGTTTATTAATGTTCTTTATTACTTCCTTCCCGTTTGACAATTACTTCCTGTTTGTTGATCTACCTTATCAAATCCTAGCACATTAAATTGAGGGTTGGGGTTGTAACATGAAGAAAATTGTGGTAACGGATCAAAAGCGCTACAAATATTTTCCCAAAATTAAGCAAAAGATGCAATTTTTACATATTCTGCTGCATAATACTGTTTCCTTCTTTGCCTCCTTGAAACAAAAAGCTGTTCTTTTAACCACAGACATGCTCAAACACAGACTTTTTGGCAAACATCCAAACACAAACTAGTCGCACATTTTGACATGTATTCCCTCCAATGACTAGTAGCTCTCTAAAAAATGAAAAAAAAAAAAGTCTTTCAGAAGACAACAACACACATGATCTGTTCTTAATCAGTGTTAATAACAGTTGAGCTACTTGGCTTTCAGACTCTGCAGTTCTTGGAAGTGACGTCGATATTGTTTTGCATGGATGCAAAACTGTTTCAGGATTTCTTTTGGGCTGGGCCGAACAGCACTGAGAAATGTAGCACATAATAAAGGTGTTAGGCTAGGGTGGTAAATGGCAGTTAAATTAAATGAAAATGAAAACCATATAACTGCAATTCTCTTGGAATCCAAAGCTACCAGGGACAGTGAAGACCAGCTTCTCGATGTGCTGCGCTGCATCTCTCCAGAAGAGTTCAGACTTCCCCTGCGTGTCCCGAGTGCAGAAAGCCTCTTTCTGCCCAGATATATTTGCATAATAATCACGTCCGAACCGTGTCGGCTCAGAGCCCGAGCCCTGTCTCAGCAGCTGATGGAAGCAGCAGGAGCACGCGCCGCTGACCCATGATGCCTTGCGGGCGTGGGAGCTGAGTGGGTTACGGGCAGAGATTCTTGAGGGCTCTTTTAATTGGTCATGACAACAGGAAATGACATCAGCTACAAACCCACGGGGGCCGAGGGGAAGGGACGAATCTGTGAAAACTGGATAGTGACGTTTCATAATATATCTGATGCCATCGAGCTGCACGTCGATTCAGTGTGACGAAAAAGCAACTGCACGGGAGGAATCAACAATTTACCTCAGAACCAACACACACACATACACAAGCGTGGCGTTAACACAGTTGTCTTTGTGACTAAGGCTCATGCAGCGCTGCAGAGTGTTTGGTTGCTTCTCTGCAATGATAATGAGCGCCGAGTTGTGCTACCAGCTTTGTTCAGCAGCAAATCTCTGTGCCGCTAAGACAATGCCAGCTTTGACACAGCATCCCTGGCATCAAACACACAGTCACTCAATCTTTTCGTTTTTGTCTTTCAGGCACAGTGGTATGACAAATTAGGGTTGGGAGGTTAAAATTGGCCAAAAAAAAAAATAAAAAAATGAAGGGATGACTTGCATGACTTGATGACACATACCTTTTCCACATCAGCTTTAGTCACGTTAATGTCAGCGTCCATCTTCTCAAAGTATTGCTGTGCTCTGTCTGCCTCTTTGCAGTCCCTCTCAAACCTTCTTTTACACTGAAATGAGAAGAAATTCAATTGAGTCCTCGTTAACACCCGCTATATTGACCTTTAAATGGGCATAAAACGGGCGTCATAACTTCTACGCGTACGTCATGTATGTTTTATGTACAGCATTGTGCATCGCAAAGGCTAACGTCCGCAGGCTGAAGAATAAACAAATATTCATGGTGGTCATTTGTGGAGAGAGAGAAAAAAAAAACACAAGCATTCATCCAACCCTCTGACCGAACAATCACTGTTTGTAGGGCCAGTGTGCACTCTGAACTGTGCCTCTCCGCCTAACACACAATGGTATCATTGAGCGCAGAGACAAGTTTGAGGAGGGCAAGGCAAGTTATGCATTTCTCTCGCGCTGTTCGTCTCCCTCGTCAAAGGGGCCAGGCGGAGATAAGAAGTGGTTTTCTGGGATTTTTCTCTTGTAAGTCCTTCACTTAGGCTAGAAGGAATAAAAAAAACAATCTTGATTTGTTTTTTTTTCTCTTAGACATTTGTGTTTTAAGGAGAATCTAAAACTCTTGCTGAAATAGTTACTGCTACAGTCCTCTTTGGTGATTTGTCTTTCTTTCCTCACTTACTACATGTTATTGATTTTAATACAGTAAATTTAATTTTTGAAGTAAAATCAGATTGAGATCTCACTATGATAGGAAAAATACTGACATCAAATTTCATATCAGATTGTTTTCTCACTTCTTCCTAACTATTTTTGTCACACAGGTCTAGATTAAATGTGTGAGGTGACATGTGTCATATGGTTTTTGATTAGGAATGTCTTGATCTGATCCCAGATATATAAAAAAAATCTCTTCAAACAATCAGTATTGGAGTCCTTGAAAAAAATTCAACTCCCTATGCATGTTTTTTGTGATTTTTCTTCAGCTGTACCCACAGCAAGCAATCTGGCTGATATATAGATTTTGTGTCTTTTCGCCCTTTACAAAGATGCTTACAATGAAAAAGAGAATGTAATGACTGGTGCAGCAACCAGCAGGATAATGTGTTTGGGCTCCACTCTGTGCCAAGTATCCTCAGTTGTCCCTGGAGAGCTGCAGCTAAAACGCTTGTTAGCAAAATTTGCGCCATTCAAAGCAGGAGAGCAACCTTTACTGTAAGTTATATCTGCATGAAATGAACAGGAACCAAACTAAGATAAGTATTTTACAAACACTGAACATATTAACGTTAGCCTCGCACATTGGCAAACTGTTCTGGTTGAAAACGAGCAAAATATTGATTTGAATGTGTTGCTCTTGATGTTTGATATATATTTAGAAACAAATGATAGAGTTACGCTCACTTTAGCTGATATTTGTCAAAAGATTATAGTAACTTTATTAGCCAAGCTAACTCTGACCTGTAAAATCTCCTGTTGAGACTAAATATATTTTGCTGAGAAGAAAAATGGATAATGCAGATAACCTCTGGAAAACTAATCATCAAGAGGGACACAATATTAGGCCATGTAATAATGATGAATCATAGCAAGTTTAGTTTTTTGGAAGTTTTTTTAGGATTATACATGGCACAAATTTTAATAACTTTACGTCAGGAAATGCCTAATCCTAAATGACTCAGCTAAAAAATGAAAAAAATCCCAATGAAGATCTCAGTAAAAATGTTTTAGTCAGAACTGACTGTGGATGTTTTTAATGTTAATAATTCTAGCATGTTTTAAGGGTTACTGATTGTATCTAGGACTGATGTTCTTAGGTTTGTATGGTGGCACAAAGCAGTAGGCTCTCTTTGTGCCACTGTGATGCCACTCTGGTTCGTATCAAACTCTGGCTATGGACAGGATTAAGGTTTGTTCATAAAAGTAAAACAGACTTGAATCAATAAGACATTTAGCATAAATTTCAAATGCATTTTTCATCGTTTTTTTATATGTGGACATGCAGAAAGTCCCATGGGTTCCCTCTCTGCTTGTGGACCTCGCTTGATGTTGCATCACATTAAGGAATATCTAGTTTAAAGGGTGTGAGCGCTGTGTAGCCTACTGGGGGGTGTTAATAAAAGAAAAATTAAATTATCACATCAAGACATTAAGAAACACAACTTTAAGAGTTCAAGTGGGTTATTTAAACCAGATGTTTTGAAGCAGGCTTTACATTTCCTATTGGAGATTTGACTTCTGTTTAGTGAGCCACTTACCGATTCCAGCTGCTTCCACGAGCTTTCAATGTACTGCTGTGCTTTGCGTCCATCATGGAAATGCTGTGGGGGGAAGAATTTAAAGAAATGATTAATGACATCATTCTAATCAGGCACTTTAGGGACTTTCAAAAAGCAGGTGAGCCTGACCTTGACATACTAAAGACTAGAAATAGGAAACCGTACAATACTGCTTTGAATATTATTCATGACAAATTCAACATTCCTTTACAGACTCTATATGACAAATTTAGGTCAGTTTAAAGCAATTAATGTTCTTTTAAATTAGAAGACAGCAACCATTTCGGAGCTGAAATAATGACAGCAGGGAACCAATAATTTTAGGAGGAAAGAGAAAAGTAGCCAGTGATAATTAAATTTTTAAAGCTTCAAAGTCATATGTTTGTACAATGCCTGAAGCAAGGATTTTGCTGCTGAATTGTTGTCTCTTCTCCCTGCCAGGAGGCCATGCATACTTCAAATTCACAATGATTATTATAAACCCAGTGAAAGGCATGCACACACTTTTTTCCCTTTCTTTGTATGATCAAAAAATGTATCCATGAATACTTTTAAAGAAGTTCTGCAGCAGTGTCCCTATCCCAAATGTTGCTGCTCACTGTCAGACAGGCTGGCTAAAAAATGCTTTCTGGTCACAAAACACATGACAGTTCAAGATGTGAAAGTAAACTAAATGCAGTCCTGTTGCCAGGGTACTGCTGCTTCAAAAATAAAAGCTGAGAAGCTAAAAGACTGTCTGGCAAGTTGCTTTAAATCAAACCAATTAGATCAGTTTTTCCCTTGTCTGACATTTTGTTATTAATATCATGACATCATGAATCTAAGGTAGTTTTATTCAGAGTTGCCATTAAAAAAGGCAACTTTTTTAAGTTTCACTTCTCGACTCATGCAATTTGATAAAGTCACCTAACTTATTTGTTTAGATCACAGTGAGGTTGACGTGATCTCTAAAAATTTCTAGAGCACAAATGTCGAACGTCGGAAGAGAAACCAGCAACAGACGTTTAAGTTTCCCCGTCTGAATTTATTTGAATAACGCTGGTGATTCCCCCAGAATTTTGGTGGGGAGTTTATCTGACCAAAATCAAGCAGAACAAAAAACTATTTCATTCTTTTAAAAAAAATCCTCTGCCTCTGTGAAAGCAGATAAGAAAGAATAATTTAAATATGTTGGTGTATATTTTTAGTACAGGTTATTTACAAACAACTACAGTAGTCTGAGTTTTGTGTTTAACTTGCTTACGGTGCGGTTTAAGAAATAGGACAGTCGTGCTTCTTTATGAGATGCCAGAATGCTGAATAAATGAAATCAATAGTGGAGGAACCGGGTGGAGTAATGGCGGTGGACTCATGGTGGATCTTGGCACTGCTGAGTGTTGCCACACAGAAGCAGCTGCTGGCTTAAACTCCCACAGAACATATGCTGTGTTTCTTCACAAAGCCTCATTTGGCTTATCTCAGCCCTCCTGTCCAAAAGGCAAACCACAACTATCTCCAGCTTTCTGTGTTGACCACACGACTTTAGAAAAAAAAAATATATATGGAAACACAGACCATCCAGATCCAAATCTCAAAGTACTTGCTTTCGGATCAGTTTGTGATTACTACTAAAGCATATAAATGTTTCCTTCTTGTCTTAAGTTTGGCAAAGAATTCAAAAGCCTACACAGGCTCTAGGCTGTCAATGGCGTGTCCCTTGGTTACACACGCTGCGGTCGCTGAGCTCAGTAGCTGAGCTGAATGTCGATGTCTCTATTCAATAACTTACTCCAAGCTTGTGGTTGGGCTTCAGAAGGAAGTTGGTAAGAAACATGAAATCAACAGTGAGGTGGTGGGGCGGTAGGAGTTTGGGTTCTCACCTGATAAATACTGGACATGAGACAAGTTTGTGAGTTATGGTTTACCTCTACTAGTCATACTTCTCATTTCCCAAAGATTTAAGGGAAGTTTTACAAAAATGGGAAGTGCTCCTGTGTTTCAGAGGAAGTTTGTGAAGGTCTACCAGAAACGAGACTTTTAGGCGTGATTGAAGTCGTGAAGTCTCTGACCTTCACCTTGAAATACCTGTTAGATAACGGTGGTGCTCTCGGTGCTTCGAATTGATGTCTTACGAACCGATGAGTAGATAAAGAGACGACGCAAAGACATTGCTGTTAATGTGGAGCATTTGTTTTTACTAAAAATTTGTCTCCATAACATTGTTTGTCTATAACCTTCCACCATCTTATTTTGCCAAACAAAAAAAACTATGTAGAAGGTCAAACTACGATGACAAACAGCAGCAACAGATTTAAAAATGTTCACCACACGATGAGCAAACCAAATCATAGATGATTGAGCTTACTTTCAATCCCATAAAACAGACCATCAACCATCTGGGCTGCAGGTGTTTTTTTTTTTTGCGACGGAAACACTCACTTATCTTCCAGATGTTGGCTCCCTACATTCATAGACTCTTGAGATAAATTTGTCCTAACCTCTTGTGGTGAGTCTTCCACTCATCTTGGTCTGAAACAGCACAGGACTGCCATCAGCCCTGCTGCTTTGAGCTGCCCAAAGTAGCTAAGTATCTCAGTAGCTGGAAACTATTCGGCAGCTTTGATCATCACAAAACCTTCAATAATACTGTCCTTCTAGGTAACCGAGGAAATAACCATGTTGAGCAAAAACAAAAAAAGGAAAAAAAATCTGATTATTTACTTTTTTACTATGCGATATGTGGCTTACCACCCAGGTACAACATAAAACATAAAAAAGTTGTCAGCTGGAAGTTTTCTACTGCTGACCTGCATGTATATTTTCATATAGATTTGACATAAACACTGAAAATATTGTTGCTTGTTACGCTGATTAATAGTTTTCATTTTTATCAAAAATAACAGGATATTTTGGTTATTTTTAAGGAGTGTGGATTTCATTTGATTAAATTTAGTACAAAACCATAAATGTTTTCACTGATAAGGTCTAAACTGAACGGTTTTACACAAAGAATCTTTTTAATTTTATGTATTAAATCACAAAATTTGAACTGTTTTGGCATTTGGATAACCATGGAGATATAAAAGCATAATATATAAATATTATTCTGTCAAAAAACTTTCACAGAACAATTCCAGGTTGGGCATAAGCGACAGAGTTATAGGTTGTTTTTTTTTGTTTGTTTTTACTCTGTGTATCTGGGTGTGTGAGGGGCTCCAGAAGGCGGTGCTCGCTGCACCTATAAACTGTGGAATGCACTTTGATCAAAACAAAAATGGATGAGTTCAGTGACTTGTTCTGCAATCTTATGCATCTGAAGGTAAGGAATGCTTTCCTGTTGCACCATTTCTGGGTTCGCTTCTGTCGAGAGGTGACCATGTTAGTCAGTCATTAACCTGACTTGGTTCATGAGAAGTCGAGAACATCGAGCTGCCTCCAGTCATGTGAATGCAGAAACTGAACAACTATGTTTTTATCAACCTCAGTCTAAATTAAGGAGTGAAAGCAGACTCTATGTTAAGTTTCAGAACGTTCTAGTCATTTCAAATTAACCAAATGCTGGAACAAAATATTAAGGAGGACTTAGAAAAACTCTAGTTGGAGCAAAATATCAATGCAACTGTTGGAACAAAATAGAGAGGAGAACTGTGAATCAGCACATTCCAAGTCTTAAATGATTCAGGTCAGTATTGGGGGGGCCAAAAATCTTGAATGGTCATCATAAAATATCAGAACTAATGAGAAGTGTCCGACTGTTCAATGGTCTTTATATGTCCCTCCCTATTGGAGAAGACAACTAAGCCCCGGCCAGGACAGCAACATGCTGACCGAACACCTTATTATGATTCCTCAGCACAACACAGTCCAGTGGGACTTATGTTCTTCATCCCATATTAACCTCTGCAATAGTATTCATTCATTTATTAGCCAATGCATTCCAAACTGTTGTTATTGTTTAAAGCTCTTAATTTGCACTGTAAACCTGGCAAGCAACAGGCCAAGCTATAAAGATCACAAAAATGTTTCTCCGTCTCACCTCCACCCTGAGATTAGCAAGAGGTTAACTTTGCGAAACAATCAAAAGGAAGCAGGAGAGGTTACACAACAACCCTGCATGGCAAATTAAGAAGGTACTTTTTCTCCTTATTTGCTTGAGGTGTAGATTCCACCTGACCAATAAGCAGCCTGTAGAGGCAGCAGTGGGCAGGCCAGACCCCCTGACTGTCTGGGGTCTGGGCTGCACAGCTGTGTCTGACATGTACACAGATGAAAATACCAGTAGGTGCTTCATCACACTTGAACATCAGTGGGAGGAGAAAAAGGAAACCAGTGAAATGAAGGGAAGCTGGCGATACAAAGCATGACTGTTTTACAGCAACCATTCAGGGTATCATTACCACTTTCTCTACAGTACCATGAATGCACTTACTGTAAAAGCCAATGTTTTCTTTATGACTTTTAATCAAGCAAAGCCTTTTACTAATAACATGAACTTCCTATTCTAATAGACGTTTCTACATGATTCCGTTCATTGGTGGTCTTTCAAATGCCGGGGCCTATGTTTTCTATGTAAGGACCCTGTTCTGAGTATGACTGAGAAATTATGTGCTTAATGTCTCCAGATGGAACAACTCTGTATTCAGGGAAACACCGGCTAGCAGAATGGATACAGCTGAGACGAGACACATGACACTATCAACAGTATCAGCTGCGAGAAAACATGGTGTTCGAATTTTTAGGAAAACAGGAAGTAGGACTGGTTTTGAAATGTTATAGTTTCAAAACTGCAAGAATCTTCCATCATGCTATTCCAATTGTTCTCCTGTGTAAGGTCATTTCAAACAGATTCCTGAGAAAGTGACCAAAGTTTTTTTCTGGCTACATGCTGCATAGAGTAACTCTGCAAACTCTGTTCCCCGTTACTCATGTTGCTGAGCACTGCCAGTCAGTTGTTAATAAAAAAATTTAAAATTGTATTCTCTACTGCTCATAAGGTGGAAACCCATTACTTTTAATATGCTAAGCTATATGCTAACCAACCAATTGCAAGTTAGCTTATAACTTATAGTTTATTGCCGTATCAAGCTAACGATAGCTTGTTTAGCTACCAAAGAACAAAAGGGCATAATATTTTGCGAGATAAGCACTTAAAAAGTTTATTGAGAGTTTATTTAAGATTTAATTTCATCTTTGTATCAAAATAATATTTAAATGTCGGTGATTTCATTATTATGCGATTATAGCTAACAATAACACTTACTGAGACTGCAAGCTATTAGCCCTTTAAGCTAACCGCAGGCTCAGTACCAGGCAAATAGCCGACTTAACCATAAAATATTCAGCTAATACAGGTTTTTAATCCTAGCAGGCACAACTATACATACATTTTAAATATATCTACAAGAACTTGGAAAGTCCTTGGTATAATTGGTGTTTATTAATTTAAGTGGGCATATTAAAGTAAAAAAAAAAAAAGAAACAAAATAGGATAACATTATGATAACATGTTTTGTTGACTTAGCGACCACTGTCTTCCTAGTTAAACAAAAGCAATACGATAATGTTAAACTGTACTTTTCTTATGTGGGACTCTGAAACTATAATTAATAAAGTTATCATTTCCAGAGAATATCATATAGGTCAATGCCTAGCTAGCTAGCTAGTAAGAAGAGAAGATCCCAAAAAAAGAGTAAAATAAGATAAAAGAGCAGGAGAATCATCAACAGAGATGAGGAGGAAAATGCCCAATAAAGTGACATCCTGCAGCATGAGAGCATCAAAGCTCTATCAAAGGATTGTCTGTGACATGATATGAATGTGAATACAGTATCAGATCATAGATGTGCCAGGCTAATCTAAGCCAGGAGGATTCCCCTCCAAATGGGCTGGAAATCCCCTTTTGCCTTTGCACCAGCTGCATCTAAAATTAATTTAAAAAAAAAAGGGGGGGAGGGGAGGGCTTGTCGTTTTTCAAATGAAGAAAGACCAACTGCACCAGCCTTGATGCAAATTAGTGTGTATACTAAAAAGAAACGTCCACATCACCATGCCTTTGAGCAACATTCAGGTTTTCCACTCCAATTCCCTGAACTGGTCCTCAAAGATAAAGAGCTTATGACAGATTGTTTTTAATACTGACTTTTTCCACACGGCTGCCTCCCTCTCTTACATAGTTCCACTATTAATCCTGCTGTTTTTAGTGTTGACTGACCACCAAGTGTCCAATGTATCCAATGGAGAATAAAAGAAGAAACGCTTCTGTAAAAGCTGATTTAAAAAAGTAAAATGTGGCTATATTGTTAGATAGAAGCCTGGTTCTATAAGAAGGACTGCATCAGTCACGTTTCATGCTTCTGGTAAGCCTTTTGGGTGCATCTATATTTACACAGCAATGACCTCTGCTCACAGAGAAGTAAGCATTGAGGGGGAAGGGCTGTTTAATTTCTCATCCCTACAATGTCAACCTTCACGTCAAGAGAAACTAACTGCAAAAATACTCACCGTTTTCCTCTCAGCCTTGAGCTCCTGCAGGTAGCGCGTAAGCTCGACGAAGATTTGGGAGGTCAAGTTCTCCGCTATGACCTCGTGCTGACCTGCGTAGTCGTTCAACTCATTAAGGGTCGTGAAGAAGGCTCGACAGAAGGAGAACCTGGTGAGAAATAAGAAAGGATGTCAGAGGCAAAATGGTGGTCGAACACAGGAAAGTGGAGTACGAGTTTGGATTTCATCAGAAAGACATTTCTGCTTTGAAAAAAGGAACAGTTTGATGTTAACGGAAATGAGTTTAACTTTCTAGATGAGAACTCTACAGAGTAGTGAAATCAGGACTACAGTAAGAGTTTCCAAGTCAGAATCACGCTTTCACCATTCTAAATATCGCTCAGGAAACGGATACATTATTCTTATCTTTTCTCTTCATTTTACTAAACAGTGTTAACCAGCTGAGTGCTTTCATATCTCACAAAGGTTTGAGTTGGCATGTTATTCACAGCGCCTTGAAAAAGTATTCAAGTCTCTCATAGTTTGTGGCAAAGTTGTAGAAGAACATAATTTTATAGTGGGGAGTTTTTAAGGGTCTGAGGTTTGTAATATCTTTTGGATCGCTCTCATCTTTCCACACCTAGATATTGATTTTGCTCTTTCTTTGAATTATCTATACCTGGATACAGAATGCTTGTGAACCTAAGTCTAAATTTATGTTGATGTGTAGTCATATTTTCCCTCTAAGCATATCACTTTACATTTAGGTCAAAGACTTCACATTTTGGCCTCATTTGACCAGAAAACCCTCTTCCAAAGTATCCACGACATGCATTGAGTCGGCACCGAGGGTGTCAATACTTCTCCAAGGTACAATGCTTTTTGTTCCACAATTCTTTGACTCACTTGCTCTCTTCTTCTTCCCTTGAGTTCTTCTTGGGTTGATATTTCTTTGAAAGATTCCTGCAAAGACAAACAGATCAGGCTTGTCAGATGTTTGCAGTGTGCAGACACCATTCCCAACGTGTTTCCCCGACACCGCCCTTATGGACCTGCCAGAGCATCCAGCGGTTCACCATTAAACCCTTCTGAGTGCTCTCCACTCCTTCCTCCTCATTTCGTTTTCTCTCTTCGCGTCATAAATCGTCGCAGCCAACAGGGTGGACGGAGAGCAAGTCACCAGAAAACTAGCGGCATGCTTCTCTTAAGCAGCCACTGCCCCTGTTTTGACTGTGGCTGCACATTTGTAAAATGAGATGGGAGCAAGGAGGACGTACAAAATGAAATGTAGAGTAAGCCAGCTTGGGTACGGATTAAAGAAATATGGCACTGTGCCATAGTTGGTGAAACAAAGCTATCTGGATTAGTCTGTTGTCGTGGTGACGACTTTCAGTACCCTTTTTTTAACCTCCACACCACGTTGAAATCTAGGCTACATCATATTATCACCCGCCTGATCTATCAGCAAAGCATAATACTGTATACTGTGCTCTGACAGATGAGGATATGAAGTCAAAATAACCCCCTCAGTTAGAACGCTGCTATCAAATACAAAATGCACAGATCTAAACAATGTTGCACCCTCTACATTCATTGACTCTAAAAAATAGGAAAAAAAACTCCACATTTATCTTTGGGAAACATTCATTCAGGGAAGAAAAACTCCATTCATCAGTTTCCTATGCCTTCTAATTTTGTCAGTGTACTTAGGTAAGGCAAGGACTACACCCTGGACAGGTCACCAGTTCATCATAGGACTCCAGTTTTTGTACATATTACTTCTAAAAGACCCAAAGATGACCTGTTTTCAGTTTTGTGCCTCATCTATATCTTAAAATTTTTTTCCCCAGTGACAGAATATACTCAAATCTAAGAGGGCTTTGTGCAGATCAAATCAAAGTTTTTCAATCACACTCCTCCTAACTTTGCACATCTACATGCATATTCACAGCATGCAGAGACCTGATAACATTCATTGCCGTCTCTGTACAGTAAGGTTATTGCACCTTAATCAGTGATGAAATAAACACTTCTGCTTCTGTGTCCCCGAAAAGGACTCACAATTCCTACTTTAATAAAAGATGCATGCGCTGGGAACACTGCATGTTGTGCAGAGCGCTGCGTTCAGCATCCCCCCACGCTTTGACTCCCAGGTGGTGTTTGGACTGTTGCTAGGCAGATTTATCTCTGTGTCTTGCATGCTCTGTCCTTCTCCTGTATCTAATTATAGCGCCAGTTCCTATTCGCCCGCGTACGTCATATTAACACATGAACTCATATGTGGGTTAAACTGTAGCTCTCCGCTGACATCTTTTACACATTCAACAAATCTCTGAAAATGAAAACTGTACTGTTCTTGATTTTTACATGTTTTTTCAAGGATGGTGCAATATTACTTTGAAAACAAAATTATATAAAATCTATGTGTAAACACTGGCTTATTGTTTGACAATGTAAGCAATCACTCCTTTTATCACACTTGCACAGCAGTTCCTTTGTTGGCAGGACTTTATTCCTGCTTTATTATGGATTATGCCAGACTAGCATTTGGGGGAGGAGGAGGCATAAATGCACTGACTAGACTGAAGCATTGTGCCTGTTTACACCGATGCAATGGAAGAGGATTAATCATGGATTAGAGGAGTATGTAGTTGGTATGGAAATGGCAAGGAGGGTGCGAAGTAGAGTAGTAGAGCCTTCACTGATGGGATTTTCCAACATGTTTTTAATTTGCAAAACATATTTGCAAAGTAGTACAGACCTCACTTAATAGAACTGCTGATCGATATTCAGTGCATCATAAGTGACCCAGCTCTGTTGGCCTTTTGCATTATTGATCAGTCAAATGTTTCCTCAGTGTCTCTTTTGCTTTATCTTTTTTTTATGATTTTTCTTCCTATTTTTCCTTTGCAACCAAACAAACACCACAGATTATTCAGTTTCTAGCTATTTGGTTGACTTTGTGAGTGAAAGCATCTGGAACTTTGCAGAAGTATGTCTAAATATTCATATAATACAAATATTATCTAGCTCAAATGGAGATATGCCAGAATGTCAGCTGTAGAAACAAAGTTCACCTCTGACGAGTCAAGGAAAATCTGCCCGATGACACAGCCCAGAGACAAAAGAATAACATCAAAGGCCCAGCTCCATTAGTTTATTAGATCTAAGAGCCCTGTGTTTCTTTTGGTGCGACTGTGGCCGATAGATTAAACAGGATCTCACGAGCTAAGTTGATTACAAGGGATGATTAGTTCTTAGGTATGGCGAAGCGGCGCCAGAAGACAAGAGACAATGTGTGGAGCGCACCTGGAAACTCTGTCTCAAGCTGTCCTCTGTCTCCGTCCAAAACCTTCCTGGTGTTAGCCTCGTCCGATAGCGTGTGTTTATGCGAGAACGCGCCTAATAACAGACACGGTTAGGCAGCAGGCCTTTTTGTGTGAGCATGAAGGGGCGAAAACATCCGCTCCATATGTGGAGCAAGTTTAATAAACCTACAATGGTGAAATGAGCTCAACATGCTGCAGGCACATGCTGACTGTTTGAATTATGTCCCATCTATGTTTGCTCAAACATGCAGCTGCTATCTGAACCGCAAACATGTGTGGTTTTGTTGTGACACGTAATGTTCATTTTTTGTTACCTTTTTCATATTACAGCCAAACAGTTGTGATTGTTAAGAATTTATTTCATAGGCCAACACAAAGCTGTAGGGATGCACCGATTCTGTTATTTTCACTTCCGATACCGATGCAGATATCTGAGGTTTAGTATCGACCGATTCAGTGCGATACAGAAAAACAGTGCTGAATTGACTTAAAATGTTTCTATTTTTAAAAAACAAAGACATAAGTGTACTGAATTACAAATTTATTTGACTACTCTCTAGCAGTGCAGCACACTTAGATACACCAATAGCTTCACAAACTTGGTCAAACATGTAAAAACAACTTTAATTTGTTCAGTCAGTGCAATAACAGCCAACGTGAAATAAATAATAAAGAAACTGAAATTGAAATGATTAAAAAAATGCAATTAGAAATTCTAAATATAAAGTAAAGTAAATAAATAATAAAGCATGATGTTGCTCAGAGCACATAGTATAGAATTAAATTGAATAGATCTGCCCTGATGCTCACATTGTCATCGATACCCGATTTAGACTTTTTTCTATATATTGGGACCGATACAGATATTGATACTACAGTATCTCTACGTAGTACATAATAGAGTCAGGGAAATTACACAAATAAAGCTCCTGTTTCCGCCATGTGTCACTTGAAGACAAGCAAGACATGGAGGTGGAAGAGTCATGCTGTGGGGATTCTTTTCATGAGCATGGCTAGGGAAAGTTTGTCATATTTTATAGCAGTGGTTCCCAAACTTTTTCTTCTGCGCCCCCCGCAGTGGTTTCCAAACATTTTCTGCGCCCCCCTCCCCCCCCCTATGGATTACAAATGGCTGTCTGGTTGAAACGACGCATGTGAGGGGGGCGGGGGGCATCAACTATTTTGGGGGCAAAATTAATGTACGTAGCTGAAAATAGACACCAACATCGGTAGCCTACAAGGTACTTGTTAAGCTTAAGGTTCTGTATTGATATTAGCTAGTCATCTTTAGTTAACATTACCTGCATCCAGCAGCTTTACTCAACTCAGTCGGTTAGTTTGGGGGAAAAACTGTGAAAAGTTCTTTGCGTTTTGCTGGTTTGCTGCCGTGATTCTAACACAAACCTACGTAGCTCCGGACAGCAGCAGCAGGTCTCCTTCACAGGTGTAAACCCAGCGCGAGCGTCGTAGCGCTCATGTTGCGTTTAAAGGCGGCTCGGAAAAACAGGTTACAACATGTTAACAACGGATTAAACAGTTTTAACTGCTGATAAAAGTGACAGAGGACACAGATATGGGAAGTGAGGAAGCCTCTACTGTATCAAATTGACATAGGAATAACAGAGAGTTGGCCATTCTAAGGTAAAAACCCAGCGCATACAGTGTTCATGTTTTGTATTTTTTTTCATCCAGACGGCTTCCCGTCCCCTGCAATGACACGGCGCCCCCCCTAGGGGGTGCGCCCCACAGTTTGGGAACCTCTGGTTTATAGGAAAATGGAGGAAGCTAAATTAATTGTGATATTGCTAGGAAACCTGTCATAGGCTGCAGACTGAGGAGGAGATTCCCTTCCTGGATCACACTGACCCTAAACTTGCAGCCAGAGCTACAAGGATCACAATCAAAACATATTTAAGAATAATCCAGACAGAGAGAACCCAGTGGAGAGTCTGTGATCCTTTTGCAAAAGTTAATAAATAGAAAATGTGTTCTTTAGATGTGGAAAGCCATTAGACACATACCCCATATCACGTATACTTCTTGTTTCACTTCACAGTTACATACTACTTTGTACTGGCCTATCAGAAATATTGAGGTTGTGAGAATATGTGAAAAATAAGTGTGACTATTTTTGCAAGGAGCCCTATTCATATGAGAAACATCATGGGAAAGGCTTTTTACTTTGAATCTGTATTAGAAATCAATAAATGCTCCTTAAAATGTAGATGTTCTAACAGATTCACAGCAAAAACTAAATCCTAAAGACAACCAAATACTGAAATTCTATTAAAAGCAATCTAATTGCAGAAAGTCACAGAGGGATATATGAGCTTAAACAATGTGTCTAAACACTGACAGCCTCATTACCTAAAGTTGGTCTTCTACAACCGTCTATTTTTTTACTGAAGCAATCTTTATATGAATCCTGTCATGGTATTAGTTATTTATTCTGAAACAGGATGGTTGCAGAATATTTAGGGCATTAGCCGTATTGACCATCCTCTTTGGAGGGTGAGGGGGACGAAGATGCGGATTTGGGGGAATATCTTCTTCTGTTGCTGACTGATGAGCGGCAGGAGGCCTGAGGAGATGGATCCTCTCTGCTCCAAAAACTGCCTTTGAAAATCAGCGACTGTATCACAACACAGTGTGTGTGTGAGGAGAAAGAGGAGAAAGAGGAGGAGGAGGAGCCAACACTTGTGGTTGGTGGAATAAAAAAAATAAAAAAAATCTGGGTCAGACCTGGGGTTGATAATGCTGATACCTTGTCATCACCATGGAAACACAGGTCCCGCCCCCATGACCCCTCACAACCTGACTTCCTTTCTGCCTGAAGCTCAGACCAGTGACAGAAACGCACAACTTCACATGCAAGGAGGAAAAAGGCAGACAGAGAAACAGCTAGACGGGGGGGAAAAAAGGATGGAGAGGGGAGTCGAGCAGACGTCCACTTTGACTTATTTCACTGGCTGAAACCAGACGTTGGGGTTGCATGGAAATATAAAAATGTGCTACGTTCTCATGCAGATGCACTTCAGACACGAATGAATTCAAGTACTTACATTTTTTTTACATATTGGAACACTTTTGAGTTTTAGTTTACTATCGAGGAAACAGACAACACCTTTTAATTTGAAAGGCTGACTAGCTTACTTAGTTGCCAAGTAGCTTACTTAGCAAAGCGAGTGCTTTTATTAAAAAGAAGATTGACTCATCAGATCTATTCTATGCCTGAATGGTTTTATCTGCCAAGCAAGGCAGCCACTAAAATGTCCATTAACTTTTTCGAATGAAACTTAAACTTCCTGTGATGCTCACATTGCCTCTCATTAATGGGGAAAAGAGGAAGCCGGCTGCAGGTCAACAAATTCAGAGGCATCTCATTAGACCTGATTCAAGGATAAACTTAGTCTGTTGACAAAGTCTGACGTGAATATGACAGGAAATGCTGCTGTTGCCTCTAAAGTAATCACATGTCATGTGGTAATGCAAGATAAAACTGCGGTGAAAAAGAAAAAAATACACCCTGCTTGATGCCATCCAGCCTTTTTTAAACTTTGACAATTTGAGCACAACAGAAATAACAAAACTGGATCAGAAGTGTGTTTTCAAAATGTGACAGATTCCCCACATAACATGAAGTGCACCCACTTTTTTTTTCCACCGACTGCAACATCAAACAAGGGGCAGATAAAGAACTCACCTAATTTGCTTTGCATAGTTGATTTCGATCTCCGATCGCTCCTTCACAAATTTGTTGTACTTCTCCACAAACTCGATCCCCCACTGCGTGTGCTTCTCCAAGTTATCAAACTGATCCTGTAGAGAACAAGAGGTGAAAATGATTAGGTTGCATGATTAGTGCAGAACATTTTACTGAGCGAAGAACAGAGATGCACCACAAAATCAGCTGTTGATTATTTTCAGCTGCACCGGTGTTACTGCGACGACAATCTTTTTCAGCCAAGTCATTGAACTCACAATGCTGTTTGTTGTGAGCAGTGTGCTGCTCTTATAGACTGAGAGCCTTATGTCAATTTCAGAGTTATATATTGACATTCTCAAGACGCATAGCGACCACAATTAGTAATGCAAGTTTCAAACATCATTTTGCCTTTAATTTAAAATAGTATAACCTTATTTTACAGCGAACACTGCACTTCTCTGTCTGTGACGTCCCCTCTTCCCTTAAAATAAATAGCGTCTACTCAAAAAAAAGGTGATGAAGAGCTATTATATGTTGCTTATGATAGAAATCACAAACAGCTAAAGCTAATCTTCCATCTTGACCGTCTTGACCTGTGGAGCTGTTCAAACTGCTTTAATCATCTAACAGGTTACGTAGGGGCAAAGCTACACCTCCTTTAGATGGTCATGTTGAGTATATGTAAATACTATATTACTTTTAGAATGGATTTTGAGGTAAAACCCCCATGTGCATGGGGTGACCTTTTCGTTCACATCTGCGCAATGCATTCCCCAGCGAAAGGCGTCTCACCAGAAACACGACACTCGTCTCTCCATAAGCAGTTAATCAGCGCTACCAGTTTCACCAGAGGCTTCTCCTTCAGATCCAAATATGATTTAAAAAGTGTGGGATGTTCCAGAGCCTTATAGTAAATCCAGACCCCAGCAGTCTATAGCATTGATAACCAAACGCAGCTGCTCAGACTGAAGTCATTATTCAAGACTCGCTCGTGACTTGTGGGGGAAAGTATGAGCCTTGACTTGGCTAAGGTCACGTCGGGAAAGTTGTCAGATCAGGAAAGAGAGCGAATAATTCATCTGGCAAATCAGCACACATACGTCACGTCTAAATCCAGACAATATTACCTAATCTAACCACACAAAGACAAAAAAAAAAACATAAAATGCGACCTTGGTGTGGCTCCAACAGTCTCCCATCCTCTCCTCCACCATGTCTTTAGTCTTCTCTACGTCCGACTAATAAGGGGAGAATCTTAGAAGGTGTCAGCACCAGAAAAAAAGAAAAACCTATGTGATCTTTAAGCGAACCGTGCAGAATGATACAGCAGTGCTTCTAGCATCCTGCACTGAAAGTAAAGTGATACAGGAAGTGGTTGTGGTGATGAAAAAGATGAAGAGGTGTGCTTCAGTCTGCAGCTCTGTGAAGCAATGTCAGGTTGTCGTAGAGGAAAGCCAAATGTCTTTTTAATATCGCCTAGATTTGTGCAGAACTTCATCGCTTTACTGCAGTAAAATCTCATCACATGAGGCGTGATAAAATCACTTCCACACCCCTGAATGAAAACACTAAGGAACTGAACGACTCTCAATTGAAGCACTCAAAGAAAAGAATAGAATGAGGAAGGGTGGGGGGAGCCTCCCAGACTGCATTGTCAGCCAATTTCAATGAGAAACCCTTCAACACAGTCAGGGAAATCAATGGATAAAATCCAAACAATAAGACTTTCTCTGCTTTGGGTGAAGAATCTTCCTTTGGAATTCCTGTTTATGCTTCTTCTAAATCCCCAAATGCTTTCTTTGAAGTTTGTTCCAAGTGAAGTATCAAAACTTAATTTACTTCATCTCAAACACAAAGCGAGTATTCAGGACAAAATAAAAGACAACATACAGCCCACGTCAGAGCAGCTAAATCATGCACGATAAAAACCTCCTCTCCTCCTCCTCCACACGCATTTCTCGGATTACCCTTTTCTGCAGGGGCACCATCTTATCCGGTAGCTCTCAGCGTGGAAACATCCAAACTCTGGAAAATGCCCATTCAATTCACCGCCCTCTGAGTGAATGCGGTGAAAAGCTAAAGTTAGTTTGGAGGGGTCATCCGCGAGACCTTTGTCTGGGTATCTATCCCAAGTGGGAGCAAGTGCAGATCAGCAGAAGCGTGCCGAGGTTGGGAACGAAGTCTCCTGACCCCCTCCCCACCTCGCAACCTTCCACACACACTAAAAAAGGAGCTGGTTCAAGTAATTCCTGATTTTCTGGAAGGAGTAAAAGGGGAAAAAAATGTGAGTGAAGGGAAAGATCCAAAGCCTGGCTGGTTCACTCAACAACCAAATAAATATGAGTCCCTGGCTGCCAGCAGCGTTCAGGCTTAATGCTCCATCAGGCGTAAGGTGGAATAAGTGGGATGAGAGAAGAGGACAGAGAGGGAGAGAGAGAGAGCGGCAAAACAAAGGGAGGGGGCTTGAAAGGACTAGGAATGACACAAGAGGCGGGATTACTCAAGAGGAGATTACATATGGTTGGGGGTTGGGAGCCACTTTAAGTTTGCAAACCTCTCCAAAGTGTGAAAATCGAATTAACTATACAGCAAACCAATAAAAAAACCAACAAAAGTGCAAAGCTTCTTGTTCAGGTGGTGATGAGTCACTGGGAGGTGATGCTCATGCCGGAGTAAAATGGAAAAGCCATCAGTGGCGCAATGTCCAAGCTACACTAGAAACATCGGATTAATAATTTATGATTCTCAGGCAGGGAACTGTTAAGAAAACACACATTATGAGAAGTGATTGTGATGTATACTGTTACAGCCTTCCTCCTTATCACATCAAACTGCTGCCATTCCAGCCAGTCAAGTATTTAAACCCATCAAAGTCTATTGTCTCTCCATGACCAGATGGAGCAGATCTAATAACAAAAATCTATAAAAAATAATAAAAATATATAAAAAAGCAAAGGACAGCACAAGAGCATTAGGAAGTTTTCCTTCATTTTATGTATGTTTAAGCTTTGTTTTTGTCAGTATAATAAATTTCCGGGTCATAAGTTTACAAGACTATGAATAAAATAACCAGCCACACTTTAATCAGCAAGTAGTGATTTTTGTCTAGCCTGTTCTTTCTAATTTTCACCAGATTTGATTTTTTTATTTCAATTTATGTAGCGCAAGAAAAAGTTTGATTATCCTCATGTAAACCACAATACATATGTCTTTAACCGTGATAAGACCTTCATTAAAGTAAAAAAAAAAAAAAATTGGACAAAACAGGATGGTGTGTTTTTTAAGCTATGAATGACTCCTAGTTCTCAGTTTTGATGCATTTAATTAATAGAGCCTCCAGATTAGCTGGAGGCTAAAGCTAATGGCTAGTCAGAGAAGGGTTAAAACCAAACTACCCCCTTCTCACAAAACTTAACAGCAGTTAGCACAAATGCAATTTTATGAGCCTTTAAGCTGTCATCATGTTTGTATTGAACAATTATTTTTATTGAAACCACTGATTGATCACACAGGAAACTGAGTTGGGAGGTGGTGCATCACTAGTGATCTTCCTGAGTGAAACAAATACTTGTGCAACACGTAAAACGGTTCCAGTCAGAGTAATGGTCTGATATAAAAGCAAAGTGGTACGAAAATTAAAACTACATATGCACTTTTGAGTGAAGGCTGATCTATAGATTTTTACATGGACTTATTTTATTGTTGGGTAATTACTCTGAACTAATCATCTGGATCAGACTTAAATTATTCAACAACACTTTGTAACACAGCTGCACTACTTAGTAAAAATTATGTTATAAAAGACCCATTATTTGACAGTGTGTATTATTTTGAGAGCAGTCTTTTGTTTTCAAATGGGTTTGACTATGTTAAGTGATTTAAAGGCAAAAATGATTAGGAATTTTTATCTACTTTTTACTTAAAATATATATATATGTAATGTCATATTTTAGGTTTAATTCATCAATCCACAAGTTTTCCTAAAGGTCAGATATTAACTGCTTATAAACTTGCTCCAGGACCTCATGTCAAACATCGTTAACTATTACTTTAAATAATAGGTAACATTTCTGTTCTATTATTTTTAAACCTGCATCCCCGAGCTGGAAATGTAAATCACCACTGTCCTAATAAAGTGCACGGTTAAAAATATTTTGACTACACATGAAAAAAAGGAACACACTTCTCTTTTACTCAAAGTTCACTCATGGAGCACGTATGCAAATTACGCACTGTTAGCAACTCTGTCATGGTTGACTGCATTAGGGTCAAACCTGCATGCAGAAGTGAATTTTCTTCCTTCTCTCCTAATAAATCCCTGTCCTGACCTTTACCTGCTTCTGTTCTTTCATCTGCCAGCCTCTGATGCCTAGCCTTGTTCCCAGATCAAGGAATATACAATGTAGGAGATCCCCTCCAGAACCACTCAGCTTGTTATTTCAGGCCACAGCTCCAACTCACTGTGTTTCACATACTATTGTAGTAGAACACGAACTGAAAATAAATAGAACTCTGATGCTAACAAACACTTAGCAGCATGCAGGAAATTAGAAAAAAGGGTCAAAAATAGAAGATATTTTAGCACTTCCTAAATACATAGGTTCCCCATTGGTGGTAAGAAATGAAAACAAGTGCATGTTTGTTTCATAGGAATGGTCTTCTGACCCTGCAAAATCCCTCCTAAGTAGAAAGCCGGGGATTATGGTGCAGGTTAACATATCGGACTAGTGGTTAATCTAAACTAATGTACATTATTTAGCAACCTGTTCAGTCCAAATTATTCAATCAAAGACATAAAGAGATGCTTTATTAGTGTCCAGCACAGACAGAGAACTCATAAAACAACAAACAGTGTGGAGTGCGTCTGTGTGTGAGTCTGCTCAGTGTATGGTTTGTTATGTGCACTTCATCCAAGGGTGGATATAAAGATAAGTCTTCATGCTTACTTCATTTATTAACAGGGAAAAAGTGATGTGTAATGTATAAAATAATCCCACAGTGGTTGTAATTCCCTTATCTAACACAGATAAGGGAATTACAACCCTTATCTGTGTCAGATAACCCTTATCTGTATCAGATAAGGGAATTACAACCCTTATCTGTGTGTAAAGTTGTCAAACAAAACCCCTCAAATTTAAATATTTACATAAGAGACCTCAAAAGATACTGACAACTTTTAAAGGAATTTCTGAGTCTCACAGAAAGTGGAGCATTTAAAAAAAATCCACATAAAAATGTAATCTAATATTATAGATGTTCCTTTTTTTAAATCCTAAAACAAAGCTGATAAAAAAATGGAAAGAAAAGAGGGGCAGTAAAGGCCCTCTTGTGCCACATCATAAAAGAGAATAGAGTGAATTTACAACATAATGGTAAAAGAAATGTACTGATTTTAAACTCCCTGAGCAAACATTTCTGGGGACATCTTTGCTTAATGGGTTATAGCCACCTCCACGTAGGGCGCCGTGCTGCTCTGGTGGTCACAGCTGAAATCAATACGGTATTAAAAAGACAAGAGGGGAAAACAGAGCCGCTTGTTGGCTAACAAAATGTAAAGAACGGACAACGCAAACAGGAAATTGCAAACTAGCAAATTGGAGAAGAGGCAAATGTACCAAAGCAGTATTTCATTATTTAGCAAGTTGGTCACAAATGCACTGTTGCAGTTTTCTGACCCTGAGCTGCACAAATTACACAAGGAAAGAAAAGTCCAAATAAACAGATCTGAACCTAGAAGGGGCACATGGAGGAAGTTTTAGATGAATATTATCAAGGAGAATGGTGGAGACTTCAGTACTTTTCCCTGCCTGTCAGTGGGCGAGAAGAGAAACACAACATGCGGGGATCAGCAGGGTTTGAGAAGACAGATGTTCAGAGAACATTGAGAAAAGAAGCCTTTTTTTCTTTTTCATTTGTTCAGCATATTGACTGGGGAGTAAAGACTGGTAGGTGGGTTTGGGTTCGTCATGCTGAAAGCAACCACTAACCCCCTAAACCTTTCCAGCAGAGGAGCCAACTTCTGTTTTAAGACAATGACTTTTTATTCCAATTTTGTCACATCACAACCAGAAATTTCAATAAGATTTTCTGCTACAGACCAGCAATAAGTAGAGTCATTTACTTTAGCCTGTTTTATTTTGATAACTCTAAATCTAGAGCTAGAAATTGCATTCAGATGTCATTGGAAAGCAGTCAATCCTCGCAGTGAAACATGGTGGCGGCAATCTAAAGCTGTGGGGATGCTTTTCAGTGAATCAGTAGTGAGAAGGGAAGAGTTGATGGGAAAGTGGATGGAGTTTTGTGCATCAGAAAATTATTAGAGGCTGCAAAAGACTTGATACGGGGGCCAAGGTTCACGTGGCAGCAGGACCTTCGCTTACAGCCAGAATTATAATGTCTTGGTTTACAACAGAGAATTTTCTTTGAGTTATAATGGCTAAAATCTAAGTTAGAATCTGTGGCAATGCTTGACAGGTTATGTTTAAATGCAAAGTTTGACCAATCTGACTAAGCTGGAGCTATTTTGCAAGGAAAATATCCTGGAGGGTTTGGTTTTCTACAAACTATTGTTCAGGAGGGCTGAATACAAGTGTGCGTTACAGGGTTTCCCCAGGCTTCACTAACTCAAATTTTAGACTTTTTAAGACCACTATGAATGGAATTTAAGACTTTTATCTCCACAGAAATGTACAGACTTTGTCCAGTCAAATGGTGAATAAATTTGCACTGACCCACGATAGATGCAAAAAACGTTATCAAGCTAGTCGGCTAGATAAGGTATGTTATCAGTGAGTTACTGGTAGCCTCAACTATCTCGAGTCGCAGAACGCAATGACAATGTCTGAGTGCGACCCAAACATTTGCCTGACAGAAAAGACCCGCAAGAAAGAAAATACACTCAATATGCAAGATTAAACAGTCCTAACAAGACCTGTGGTTACAATGTTAAAGGCCGACTTCCATTTTTAAATGAATTTAAGACATTTAATTTAAGACTTTTTAAGGATGGGCACGCAGACACCCTGTTCACACAGAACTATGAAAACTATAATTTTCATTCCCCTTCACAAATTTGTAAGTCTATCACAAAAAATACCAATACAAGTTTGAAATTGTAATGTGGTAAAGGATTTTTGGAAGGCCCTGTAGTCTAACTTACTTAAATACAAGAAGAGCTTGATGTTGAAACAAAAAAATACGAAAGGTTTAATTCTTTGTCAGGTAGCCTCATTAGCTGACAAATCCAAACCTGGAGAGATAATGAGAACAAACAGAAAGAAACAGCAGCCATCCAGATCTGTTCAGTGGGCTGTGAGAGTCCAACCAATTAAAATAACCAACAAACGACTGAATTGTTCCAGCAAAGGGCCTCCTGGCCTCGGTGGGGGAAAAAAAAAGTACACAAAATGTTGGAAAATCTGGACTTGTCCTTTCATAATTATTCATAACCTCAAAGAACACAGAGGAACCAACAGAGCGGACCCAACCGCACACTTCACAGACTCAAAGCGAGGCTGTATCTGGTGGACCAGAACCTCCCGCCATACATGAGCCGACTGCTGCAGGCGGTACAGGGCTTCATGATGGTGGGCGTCCCGCAGCAAGAACAAATATTTAACAGAGATGCCAAGCCTCCTCTCGAACACATTGCGCTTTGTCCGAGAAATCGGCGTCTGAAACAAAGCATCTGTGGCCCTGTGCAGCTACAGTATCAGAGAGGATTCACAGGAAAACATGCAAACTTGCACAAATAAAAACAGATGATCATATGTGTGTCCACAGCAGATGTCATCTGATATTTTAGTTCTGGTTATCAGAGTGGTCATGAGCTGCCTGTGACCTCAGCAGAAATGAGGACTTTTTAATACGGAAATGCAAAGAAATCTGATCAGGCACAAACAAAACAGTCTTGGGTAACGTTTTCTCATCATATTCATGGATATATTTGTAAAACTCTAATAATAAAGGGTATGAATGACTTTAATATTGCTAGTTAGAGGCTTTTAATGCATGCAATCTGCTGTTCTTATTATTTATGGTCAATCACTGAGTCAGAAAAAGTTTTTCCATCTTAAAGATTTCTTCTATTTATGTGTTTTGTGTCATTAACATTGACTTTTTAAAATAAATATATTAATATATGTATTTGCCAGATTTGTAGAATATCAGTATTCTTGTTTAAAAACTCTCCAGTTTGACTAAATTAAAACAATTCTTTGAAGAAGGCTGAGCCAAAAGTGAAAGAAAAGACTTTTACCCAGATATGAACACTTGATAATTGTTGCAACAGGTGGCAACAACACAAGGCCAAGTTGTTTAAAGCAGCTTTTCTTAATAATAATAAATGAAATCATTATTTAAAAGCTCTCTCTTATATCTTGCAAAGCTACATTTAGCTGTTTTACTAATTTAAACCATCTGGAGCGGCTGCATACAATTACATGTGGTACTTTGTTGCACTTAAATTCTGAATCTTTGAGTCCAAATAAAACTCCACATGTGTTCCTAAACTTATGACAAAAAGAAACAAACAAGTAAGACGGCAAAAATGTATTTTTTTAGACTGCAATGCACTTTCTTTTGCAAAGTTTAATGAAAAATAGGACAAGATGACACACATTTGGAGGCAAATGATCACACATGACTGAGCAGCTGGTTTGTCCAAAGAGGACACCTCATGTTGGAACGCTATCAAGGTATTTATAGAAGCAACACCTCGCCTTGTCAGAAATGATAAGAGCAGCTTCCATTGGTACATGTAACACTTCCTGTATGTCTTTCAAACTTCCTACCTATGCGTGTTGGCAGCACTGAGAGGCGTGACGTCTGAGTCGGCGCCTTCCTGTGATTAGTAACCATGTTTACTCAAAAGAAGCTGAAGTGTTTCAGCTAAGTGGAATTAAAACTCTGCAGACGTCAGATTGATTCAGTTGGAAAACCACAGTAGTTTTGAGCGCAGTCTATATGTCTGAAATGAGAACTTCCTGACTCCTCTGCTCACTTACAGCACTGGTCGTCTTCAACTGGAGGAGCGTCTGCAGATACTCCTCAAAGGGGCTCGCTGTGGGCTCCTCTTCCTTTTGCTCCTCTTCTTTTTCCGCTTTCACAGAAAGAGCGTTGTCGATGAGCACAAAAAAGTGGCTTCTTCTTCGCAACATAGTGCGAGGTTTTCTTACAAAGGAGAGCGCAGAGATCGGACGTCCTGGACGAAGTTAATCCATCTCAAGCGAAAAGCAGGTTTTGGTTGAATTTAAAAATCTTGATTGGTTCGATTTCCATAAAACTGTAGTGTAATGTTAAAGTTAGTCAAGGTAAGGTATTAAATTAAGAATATTTTTATCTCACAAGGCTGAAAAGAACCTCACCATGCCGAGGCAAAAGAACAGTGAGAGAAAGAACCAGCAAAGAACTTGATTAAATGACCCTGTTATTAATCTGATTACTGAACCTCCCTTGTACCTTTAACACCCATTAGGCTGCTCTGTGGATTAAGCCTACTAGGCCAGCTTGCACACATTAGCCATTGTTCCCCCTGAGCTGTTTTTGTTCCTTTTGGTGGGGATAAGGCTCTTTAATTCTTATAAAATATATTCCTAGGAATGAAGCAAACTTTGAACTTTAACATTAACCCAATATCAATGAATTGCAACAACACCTACAACCACAAACTACTTGAAATGTGTGTAGGTTTCCCAAGTTAACACTTTGCAGAACCACATACTTGCTGTGGTTAGAGTTGCTAGTCTTTTGGGGTATGTGTTGGCGTCCATTTTCCAAATTCTCATTTGGATCTTGATCTATACTTTGACTGGGCCACCTTAACACACTGATATGCTGTTATCTACATATTGCAGACTGTATATTTAGTGCTGACATCCTGCTTGACCTTTGCTCCTATCTCAAGTCTTTTGTAGGCTCTTTCCATCAACTCAGACTAGTTTACCTTTTTGTGCTGAAGAAAACCATCCCTACTGCATGATTCTACCTCTACCATATTTCATCACAAGTATGGTGTGTTACCCTGGGTCTCTTGGCTTGGATTATTTTAAATAAATGCATGTGATTTTTAAAGAACCACAGTAACACTTTTTAAACTAGAGGACAGATACATTTAGTTCCTTATTTCCATTCTTGAGGGTACAGCCAATCAGCATCAAGAAATATAATTTTCCTACTTTGATTAACTTCCTAAGTTGATTTTTTTATTGGAATATTTTAAATATGCTCAAGGAAAAAATTGTGAATTTTACACAAATTATTTAGTCACATTTCACAGAAAATTACTGAACCACGACTAGCCTGGGGTCCACTGTAGTTCGTTTTAGCCAAAGTTTTATTGTGGAGGGTCTAAAGAGCCACTTTCGACTCCGGAGCCAGAGGTTGCAGACCTAGCTTAGATGAACAGAAGCGCCACATGCTACTACACACTGCAAAGGCATCACAATGTCAGAGTTTGCAATATCGCAAAGGGCAACTTGAATGCAAACTTGGTCAGATCTTCTAATTCAAGTGCCATACATTAGTCCTCTCAATGTCATCCTTATATTTGGCCATTTGGAGTGCCTATTAGTGCCCTTGATTTTCACGGCAGATGTGTTTAGTGGACAAAATGCTAAAACTCAGATGTGGAGAAATTATAACAAAAGGGGACTTAATACAGCACACTAAACATTTCAGGAATTTATTTTAAAAGTTATTTTAAAAGTGTTTTTTTTTACCTTCACAATTTTGCTCTACTTTACCACGTAAAATCCCAATAAAACACAACTGACAGTGATGAACATTACTGTCATTTTTCTGCATCTTGCTCTTACTGTGTAACACTGTAGTTAAAGCCCGGAACATGAAATGAAACAAACTGGAGGCACAAAGGGAGGAGCTAAAACACAATTCAGCAGGTTGAACTTCCTACTTGCAGTACCGTTGCTTCATAGGTCTTAGGTGAAACTTCTTGTCAGAGCAGCCATGCTGTTGTGACATGTTTCACTTCTAGCTGCACTAAAAAAAACTTAGAATGGCATGTTTCTCTGCAGAGCCAAAATATACCCTTTATGATTAACAGTTGTTTTTAAATTAAACCGTGACTGCAGCAGAGATTTTGCAACTTGGAGAAAAAATAAACTCCTAAAAAAATAGTTATTCTAGATTATAATTAAGTCAGTTGGCAAACACTGTGGATGTAAATGAGAGACTTCATAAAACATGTTCCTTATGCACTTTACTCTAAGGCCTCACTCCGGGGCTTGTGCACAGTTTCAGTTCATAAATAGATCAGTCAAATACTTTTTCTGTCAGGTCAGACGCTGCTTACATGCAGGGGCTGTTTACCGACTTACTTATTCGAGTCAGAACTGAGTCTGAGAAAATGAAGTCACAGTTCACAGTTTACAATTACTCAACCCAGTTCTTAGTAATATATTTCAGTTTTTCCTTTCAGTCTTAACAGCTTTGTTGTTTAAAAGTTTCTAAGGTTACAAACTTTAAAACAACATTCACAAGAAACAAGGGACTACAATCAAATACACATATTGTCTTAACACCTCACCAGTCAAAAGACTGGTGAGGTGTTAAGACTATTTCTAAATATTACCTTAAAAAATAAAAGATAATTTGACTCATTTTTAGGGGAACACTACAGAAGGTTACTGAATTTTTAAATTATTAATATGCTCCACCCTGTCTGTTATTTTATTTTTTTAAACTGTTGACTCATCAAACTCTGCACTAACCTTCCAGTGTGACTGGACTGAAGATTTCATGCCCTAATGGCAAATAAAGAACCTTGAACTTAATATCTTGTTACACTGTGAAGATGCTTTGTCTGGACTGGTGAAGCATAACACCATGCCAAAAATTAACTTGCATTGTAGCACACTGTAAATTGTGCATCTTTTACCCCCAATACACACATAAGTGCTTAATTTCTTCATGTGTACCCATATAGAATTCATTTTTAGATA
Organism: Poecilia formosa; assembly: GCF_000485575.1. NCBI lineage: Eukaryota > Metazoa > Chordata > Actinopteri > Cyprinodontiformes > Poeciliidae > Poecilia > Poecilia formosa. The sequence continues at coordinate 2,071,039 of NW_006799967.1, read as the reverse complement.
CGTCAACATATGAAGCAAAATACTACGGCAATGCATTAGTGCCGAAATTTAGACTGTTGCCCAAATTATATTGCTGTAAAGTTCATATAAATAACTAACATTAAATGTGTGGTATTTTTGGATCTGTTATCAGATCCAAAAATAAGTTCTCATAAAAAAAAAAAAACTTTAATTGATGCATGGTAACTCTAGAAATACATGACATGGAACCATACACCACCATTTCTTCCTCAGTTTTTCAATAAGGTAAACAAAATTGAACTTTCCATTCGGGATGGGGGAATTAACTTGAGAAATGTATAATACATGGTTCCCTGCAACTAAATTAGCAAAATCTCTGCTGGAGTTTCCCAGGCTTTCTCTAAATTACGTGGCAGCCCTTTCACTCCACCCATGCATGCCTCGTTTCAGGATATGAGAAAAGATGGCACTTAATATAAGACTGCCTGACACAAGGAGGACTTTTTTTCTTCCTCCCATTATGTTTCACATGATGTTGTACATGATGCATCTCATGCTAGGCAGTGTACCGAGGGGAAAACACTGATTCAGAAACAGAATTTGATTATGAATGAAACAATAAGTGATTACAACAGTGGAATCAGATCATAATCTAATTATGTCTGCTGCTTAGCATAACTAATATTTTATGCACCCAATGTACCACTTTTGTACAATTCAATTAAAAGCAGATTCACATCTGATTCACATGCACAAGAAGACAACGGACAATATCTGAACTCTACATAACAGATTAAGTAGAGTTTTAAAAGAAATTAGGAAAATTCCCAAAGTTGTGTCCATTAGGAGAATGACTCAGCTGGATGAGAGGAAAGGAAAGCAGAGGAGGCAACGTGAAGAGATTCAACAGGGGGTCAAGAGTGAGTGCTGGAATCATTTTCAGCAGTTTAACTGCTTTGAGGTAGCGAGAGACCACGGTGACATGCTTCAGTTTTTAACATGGTTTTGGGTCATTTCGGAAAAAGAAAAAAAAACTGGTAAAAGTGTTTGCACATGAACTGACCACATGTGGCACCTCCTGGAAACAGGGGGATTTTAAAGAAGCACGGTGACTCCGATTTGGCTACAGAAGCAACAAACTCACCGATGCGTGGCCTCAGACCGCAAATGTGCACAGATGGAGAACTGAGACCACAGCTCTTTGCTGTCGTGTTTGCCCACACTAAACTAGGAATTTAAAATGTATTAAGATGAATTCAACAGACATATTTGCTGCTGTATTTTCCTTCATCTTTCCTGGACGGTAACGAACCAACAGAAAAAAGAAATGAGCAATCTTGAGTCTGTTATAAGCTGTGGTTTCAAACTACACTGAAGATAGCATAAAATGGTGGGTAATTTTAGACTGAAGGTCAACAACCTGAGAAAGTTGTTTGTTCACAATCATCCACCTTGACTTACTATAAATAGCTAACAATGCTCTCTGCCGCCACTGCTGAGGAAACTTGACACAGTCACAACCTAAAGATCAAATCACATCAACAATATGTAGAACAATATAGCAGTAATTAGCAGAACGAGGACGACTGCAAGGCTCAATCAGTGGCTTCAGGACAATGGCTGATTTACAGTATGACAGCAGTGCTTTGAGACTGACTGTGCAAACAATACGAAGGGAAAAAAAAGGCAGTGATGAAACATTAGAGGCTGCAACAAACGGTGCTGGGAAGGGACTGAGTCACTGTACTAAAGACAAGATGACCAATCGGTTCCAGCAACGGCTATCGTTCAGTTCTGAGGTGAGAAAACAGCTCCACTTACATAAGATATCCTTATGCAAACCAAGAGGAGCACCTGATTAATCATTTTTCTATGAATAAACCTCCCCTATTATAACATTCATTCACCAGTTTTTGCTATAACATCTGCTTTTTACAACTTTTTTCATCATTTCACTTGTTTTATAATTCATTGTTCTATCAAAATTGAATGAGATGTCGTTGTAATTATGGGTGACATGGGCATTAGCTCAGGGCGACATTTGAAAGTGTGGACAAACAAGTATAATATAAAAACACAACTCATTTGTTTGTCTCTGAAAAGTTTTCTATTGCTTTTATACATGTGCACTCAGTAGGGAGTTGATGCCACCTGCTTGCTGGTGAAAACAGAGAGTTCAAGGTAAGGTTGCTGTCAATCATTGAGAATCTGTGGTGTGAGGCGCAAGTTAGTCTGTCGTCTCCGTTAGTAGAAGTGGTTGGGTGCAACACCTCCAACAATCAATTAACAATTTACACTCAAAACACAGGAAAATGTGTCCTCTTGAAGAGTTCAGCTTAAATAATGTCATATGAATGCCTAAGAAGCTTGAATGTATCAAAAGCAATGGCATTAACTTTGCCCTTTGAACCTACTCCATGACACTTTGAAGCACTGCTTCTGTTAAGATTTGAAGTTTTTTAGTAAAATTCTAATTATTTTTAATGATTGTGCCCATTTTTACACTTAGCCATTGTTAGGATCTCTGCTTCATGTCAGGTGTTTCATCAAAATTTAATCAGTGTGATTCACACTGCTGTTTTGCAGGAAATGTAGTTTTTCTAGTTTTGCTGGTGCTGCTTTATAAAAAGCAGAGCAGCAAAAAGGTAAAATAAAATGTGCAACATTCAACTGAAAGCTACAGCTAAATTTAATAAGTGTTAAGTCTTTATTTTTGCCCAAGTCTAGTAAAAATAGATTTGAGCACCACAAAGAATGACAACAGTAGGAGTTGAGTGATTAATTATGACACATTTTTATGAAAAACAGTGAATCAGTGGTGTATTTACTCAAGGTTATTATAAAGAATCTCATCAGTCTGTTCTTATTCCACACACACAGCTTACAAGTTGATAAAACAGTAGCTAAGACTTTAAATGAACAACTTAAAAGATGAAGTCCAAAATCGATGTTCAATAAACTTCCTTTAATAATAGCTTGGTTTAAATCTATTATTGCTACCTGTTTATCTGCATATCTAATTTTTCTAATTAAATCCTTCTTCATTCTACCCTCCTCTCTCAAGACTGCACTCAGATCAAATGTGGACGCGTTCATCATCATTTCACCATCACGTTTTTTCAAAGGGGCCTGAGGCAGTATCACAGAGTCAGCAGGTGTGTGGTGATGAGTGTAAGATTTAACGAGGAGCCCCGCTGTAGTCTGGCCAAGCTCTCAGGCTTTGATGGAAACAAGGTAGCTCATATTTCAAGTCCTGCAATGTCGAGCGAGCAGCAGGGGGGATGCAACTGAACCCAAAGTTCAGTTGCATCCCCCCTGCTGTCAGTTGCAGTTCAGGGTGACTCATGATGATATGCAGGAGCAGAAGAGACTGAGGAAATCTCAGCCTAACAACAGGCTGCTTCAAAGTCTAACTAACACTTCAAGGAAATCAGCTGAGACATCTCAGAGCTGGGAATGCACAACCAAACCAAGTCTAGGCCCCTTTGGCGACGTGTATTGAATGTCCCTTGTCTTTCCAGACAATCCTTTGCACAAAATTTAATCGAGAATGACAAGCAAGCAAGAAAATGTGTCTCCGATGCTGGGAATTTCTAAACAACACAACCGAGCATCACTGCAGCGTTCGACTCACCTTAAGCTGCTGCTCTTTGATTAGAGTTTCAATCTTGTCCATGCTGCCGCATCAATATGTTGTGATCTGCCGAGAAATCGAGCTTTCATTCCACGCAGTTGGAAGACAACTGCATGCATCGGTATGAAAGGTGAGGTACATCTACTTCCCAAATGAATCACATGTGGGAAGTGAGTCGTTAAAGGTGCAGACGTGTGACAGCTGGACGGTTTTCCGCTTTACACTTTGTGCCGTCTTTGGTTGCAAAGCCCCTATGACACTGTTCCAGTTTTAGATCTGAGAAGTCTCTTGTCTTTTTGCAAAGCAGATCTAGCATGGTGTTGAAGGGTCACTTAATTAATTTAGCTGCAGAATACTCTTGCATTATTTCATGTTTGTTTTTTTGCTATGGTTTCAGTGCAAACTGGTCACATGCGCTACCAGATTTTACTTCCTTCTTCTTTGGTTGGATTTGTACATTATCCCTATTAAGGAAAAGTTGCATGCACGTGATTCATGTCAATTTCTCAATTCTCTCTGCTTGCATAAAACATTTTTTAAAAAAACTGCCAACTGCCTGTGCATTTCAACTAGAAGTGTCAGCACAGCTCAGTTAGTGGGTTGAATTCTGTCGAAATTTCATCCTGCTAGCTAAAACCTAGATTACAACAATTCCTGCGCTATCTAGTTGGTAATTTTTCAAGGACAGGATGGTGATGACAACAAACACTCCCAGCCTGTGTTTATAAAGTTGGTGAATACTATAATCATTCCTGTGACGTTGCACTGAAGGCATTCAACGTTTTGGAGCTGAGTGACAGCTGTTTTACCTGAGGCGAGTCGCAAAAGCTGAAAACAAACGGCATCTGTCACAATCAGCTCTGCTTCCATTCTCTCAATTACACCAGCATCATAAGTGCTGATGCAATCGTCACAAAGTTTTTAAACCACTTCAGCTAAGATTTAGTCTTCTTCAGCCTTATTGTGAGTAACATTTCATTTCGATGCGAAAGTTTTTAATCAAACAGCAAGCGGACGGCATATCACAGTCCGACGTGCATGCGCACAGCCTCACCGCAGTCATGATGGTGAGAGGTTAAGCAACCTTGCCCTAGTTTAACTTCACTTCCTATCACTTGCTTTCCTGTTCGCAGCACAGGAACAACAGGATGAGTGCATCGAAATGTGCCATGCATGTGATGAAGACAGAGCGCTTGATCGCCGTTTTAATAAATGCGAGAATTAGTTAATGCGAAGAGCTGCAGCTAGCTGAATGAGCAACTTTTACTTTTGGCCAAGCTGTTCTAATGTGATAAGCTTATGATCACATTAGCACGCTTCACTACAAACATCTATTTTATCTAAGAGAGTAAAAGGAACAGATAAAACTGATAAAAAGCTGGAGAGTACACCATGGATTTGAATTTAGTCCCCTTTAAAAAATCCAACATAATGCTTCCCAAAAGCCAAGTAGGGGACACAGTTTTGCTTGTCAGAGTGGCATAGTCAAAGTGCAGACATTACCCTAGTTTGTTTATGCGGATTTTCCATCCACTCTGACTCAGTTATTTTGCCAAAAATGTGCAAAATTGTAGTCTTTAATTGTGCAAAGCTAGTAGAAATATACACCCAAAGAACCAATGGTGCTACTCCAACTGTGCTGAACATAAATGCAAGCCACACTTTCAGATGCTTTTTTTTTTTGTAAAAGATTTTCAAAACCTGTTCTCATTTTTCTTTCTCCTTCCAATTGCAGAGCTTTGTTAGTCTGTATAATCCTAAATTTGTGATTTGAGCATGACAAAATATGGGAAATTTCATCAGGTGTGATTCATTCTGCAAGGTACCGCACATTTAGAGTTGCTAAATGACCAAATAAGCAAAGCAATTCATCGTCTTATTGTGATATTCTTGTCTTGTATTACATATAAAATACAGACACTTATGAGGGAACCTGTTTACATGACAAGGTGCTTAGCTGCACCCCTGTGCATAATAACTAAGCTTAATTTTAGCCTTCGGTACTACAGACCAGTTCTGCTTTGCATATAAGCATGGCTGCTGCCAGAGACAGGAAGGTTGAATGTTTTGCTACTCTGACACAACATGTCAAGCTGTGAACACCTTCCAATGCAACGAGCCACCTGCGGAGATGTACCGAGCGCTCTCTGTTTCCTTTCTGAACATATTGAGATTAAAGGAAAAAAAGTCTGGATTCCACTGAGTGCGCTGAGGAAACAAAGCTTTGGAAAAAAAAAAAAAAAGAAGGAGGAGGACAAAAAACCTCACCAACATTTTCTCAGAGTCAACTTGTACGTGTGTAAGCCTGCGAAGCACCTTTGGGCTATACTGGCTTTTCTGTGTGTGACTAAGCAATAGTAGTGACTCTCACATTGTAAATGTGAGTTAATCCAAGAGCTCCATATCGTTCCCAAAAACAATGTACTATAACTTTATAAATTTCAATATCTTGAGTATTATTCTTCCTCATAAAAACTCCAAAAATAATAATAATACAACTAATAATAATACAACTCACTGATAGGCCTGGTATGGACCTATCAGTTTTATATAAAGTACAATGTTTGCAAAACAACAACAACAACAACAACAAAAACAATAAATAAAATAAAAGTATTTAGGCTGCCCCCAAAAAATGCAGCCCTGGGCTATTGCCCTTGTAAATCATTTCTAGAGTCTGGCCCCTTCTTCACTGAACCTGTATCAGAAATCCCTTAGTGTAGTAGCAATGTTAATCATCAATAATGAGGAATCCTTATTATATGACTCCAATAAAAGTAATCCACCAGGAAGTTGCTCAAAGTTATTTTGGTTTGAAGGCTTATAATCTGTCATACTGGCCATCCGGCTGAAACGGTGCTCAGAAACTGAACACAACCTAGCTAGGGTGAAATATAAAATTTTTAGAATTTATGTGGTTAGATTATAATATAGATTTGAGCATTTTTAATAATGTTTGTCTTCATATTACATTAAAAATACTTAACTAAGACACTGGTAAGACATGGCTTGTTTAGAGGTTTGAAATGGAAGTAGTCATTGGTTGAAGGGACCCAAAGTTATTTCCCCTTTTGAGTAATTCATCTGCCAGATACAACAAGAACACAACAACTCCATTTATATCTAGATGAGAGGCCACTTTATTCTTTGGTTTTACTCATTTTATTATGAACAAATGAATTTAAAGACAAGCTAATTATCACCACGATAGAGATTTACCATTTAGAAAAACTTTTATAACGTTGTCCTTTTTTAAGCAATTTTTTTACAACATTCTGCCAAAACCAAGCCAGCGAAAGACAGTTTTCTTAATTAGCCCAGATAACAACTCTAACAGCTATTCAACCACATTTGGAAATCATCAGATATTGACAGGGGATTCAACTTAATCCACAGTACACATTTGGAAAAAGGCAAAGGCAACCTTTCTCCTTGTTTCTTTTGGGAGATTTTACTCTTTTGACTCTACCATTGTTGATAAAATTAACATTACTGCCAAATATTGAGCTTAAGTCACAACATAAAGTTCAGAGGTGCTTCATGCTTTTAGATCAGGTGTTTCAAGAAGACACATATCAAACCAAGTCTTATGAAGGTCTAGCACATGAAACCTCACCGTCATTTATTCAAAAATGAGTAAAGAATCGTGCCAAACGGCAGACTCTCGGCCAATAAAATTACATGAGCCGTAATATATTTAAAGAAATCCCAGACAAAAGGAATTCCACTCTCCAGAGCTGCTTATTATCACCTCGTAAAAACAGTCGTACACAGGGCTGTTTTCATCATTTTCTGTTTGTCTCTTCCCACCCCTTACATCTAAATACGGTGAAATACTGTAACAGCGACAGAGAGGCAGGCCTGATAAAGGCCTACCTGCCTCCTTGAAAGTCGATTTGAGAGGGACGAAACGTGACATCACAGCAGAGGAATGCATTGCAGTGAGGTCACTGGGGCTGCTGCTTTGTCTCCTCCTGCTGCTGTGCGCCGCACAAAGCTTAGGAAAAGTGATGAACCAACATAAACACGAGGAATATTAGATGCCAAGCAAGGTCAGCCTTGAGTTTGTAGACTCCAGAGGTGGATTTTGGTAATTTAGGCCAAAATATGGCCTAAATCCGAGCTTCGGATAAAGTGCTAAAAAGCTGAGACTAAAATAAAAAGTTTTAGATATCCTTCCTGATTGATGTTAAACAAACTAATTTGCCAAAGTATTTGCGTCTCTTCAACTTTTCCACGTTTTGTCACATTCACACCCCAAACTTCAATATATTTCATCAGGATTTTACATGACCAATCACTACTTAGTTGAATTTGTACATGACCCCCACAACGCCTTTTACTCTAACACACCTAAATAAAATCCAGCTTAACCAGAAGTCATCGAATAGGTAATCAGTAACCAAAGTTCAAATCTCTGTAATTTATACAGGTGTATTAATACACTTGTTCTGTAAAAGAGCCAAATAGGTTTGTTAGTGCTTGTGGTGGTGCTTTTTATTTTTCTTGACTTCGAGGAGCAGGAATATGGATGGAGGGTAAATACTGGCCTGGTGACACCCAGGGCAGCATCACAGCAGGTTTAGAATGCAAAGAATACACGTGCATTTGTTGCAATGGCCTAATCAAAGTCTAGACCTACACCTAATATGTGGTAAAAATGGAACATTACTGTTCACAAAGGTTCTCCAGTCAACCTGACTGAGCTTGACCTACAAAGTTGATGCAAACATAACATTTACATATTCACATCTGGAAAGCAGAGAAAGTTGTTTCCATTAACTCAAGTGGGCTGAATACACACTTTTCAGATCTGTTTTTGTAAAAGAAATGGAAGCCACATTAATCTTTTACATTAATCTTTTCTTTCGCTTTGCAGTAATGTGATTTGTGTATCACATGTAATCCCCTAAAATACATGGAAGCGGGTGATTGTGAAGTGACAAAAAAATGTAAACATTATTTTGCTAAAGAGGCTAAAATTTAGCAGTATTACGTGCGGTAACCCAAAAGCAGCCTGCCACATTGCGTACTGATGAAAGGAAGAACCATGTGTACTTCCTCTAGTTACATACTTCCTGTGAAAGGCACGGTACATGTGCATTTAATATATACCTGCTTTGGTACATATCCATCACACTGTAACAACATACAAGCAGCGCGAGGAGACAGCCTGTAACAACCGCCTCGCGTCCTTACACTGATCTGTTACATTGAAATTGTGAGGGGGTGTGTGTGTAAAGCGTGATTTGAAACGCACAAATGTGAACTAAAATGGATGGTGGGCTAGCGTTAGCTGCGGGCTTTTTTAGGGTTTTACTTCTGCCCGTACCTTCCTGCCGTTACTGTGACACATGGAGGGAGAAAACACATTAGCTCTGGTAAACAACGCGACAAATTAGCCTTAATGTCCCCGAGGCTGGACCTGCGCAGAGCGGCGCATGCTAATAAAAGCGTCGCTATAGCGGTAAAAGAAAAAAAAAATGGGGGCATGCTTATTTTTTTTTTATCTCCGAACCGTTACAGCCTCCCAGGCTGAATAACTAAAGAGTACAAGTGTGGCTGAGACTCACCCATAGCTCCGTCCCCCAGCTCATGGTTTCAGCGCGGTGTCCTCGGAATAATCCACAACTGCTACGGAGGTGTTTTTTTTTTCCTCAACACACGCGCATACAGAGAAAACAGCGGCAGACAGACAGGGTTTTTTCTGTCTCTGATATATTCGCCTGTCACCCGCTCTTAGCAGTGGTAAACGTATCACCGCTCTCAGATTTTTTTCTTTTTTTCTTTTAGTGCCTCATCGTATCTGAATCACGCCGGAAGGTTAGAAGCTCCTGCATAATAATCTTCAAAGTGGATAGGCTCGCTATACGCAGCGCGCTACTCAATGACAGCTGTTCCTGCGCGTGCACTAGCAGCAGAGAGAGAGAGAGAGAGAGGGAAGCATGGCGGGGGGTGTCACTGCGGGGGCTGTCCAATAAAGCCTCAACCACCAATACTTTGCTCACTCACTATCTCCTGCGCAACCGAACAGGGGAGAGGCCCTGTTTAGAAATGCAGGAGCCTGAATGCGGGAGAGCCGGTGGGGGGTAGTGGGAGGCTCAGGGAGAGGTCACCACCCGTGGCAGATGTTTAATTGAATACTCCCAGTGGGTTACATGCTAACCTCTGCTGAGCAACCCCACTTTCTCTAGACTTTCTCTCGATAGCTGCTCAATAACCTTATGTAAATTTGCGTGGCATTCACCCTGCAGCAAGCAGCTTTAGAGTCCCAAACTGCACGCATACAGGATGTTGCATTCAAGTTGCACAATTTTCGACGACAGACTGGCGCAGAGTCAACAGTGATCATAATCTGCCCTCTCCATTGCCATGACTTTATTCAAAACTTCAGACCTCTTGGTCTGTGGTTGTTTGCATATAGTCAGCTCTCTCTTTACACACATTTTGTCACGTTGTAACCACAAACCTCAGTGTATTTTATTGGGATATCATGAGATAGAGCAACACAAATAGTTGGGTGCATAATTAAACTGGGAAGTGAAAATAAATTCTACATAGTTTTCAAAGTCTTTTAAAAATAAAACCCTAAAAAGTGTGTATGCATTTCATGATTTCTCTCCTTGTAAGGCCCATTGGTCCAACAAATACTACATTGTGAAGACCAACTACTTCTAATGGGACTCGAAGCCCAGATCCCATAAGAAGAGGTGCTGTTTTGTGTTAGGGCCTAGGTTTAGGAATAGGGTGTGACTTGAGTTTAGACCAAACAGGGATAAAACTCACTAAAAAGTCTCAAGGAGTATTCATCTAGTTATTCCAAAACTAGTATAAAGTATAGTACAAAACAAATCTGTCAAGACATGACTGTCCATTATCTTGGCCATTATGAAAAAGTGGCTAGAGGAAAGGCATCCTGGTATGTTTTGACACCTGACACAGGCACTGAGAGTTCTGGTTCACTGATACCTTCCTAAAACCCTTCACATGCAAGCAAAGAAGTGTAGTATCCCTTGAAGAGATAAGGCATTAAAACATCCTCTTGTTTATCATAAAGAATCATCTTACTTCTCTGTAGATTGTTCTTTACTTTTCAGACTACTAACTGCCTCTTTAGGCAGCTAGTAGTCTGCTTAAAGAGGTGTAGCCCTTGTATCTGCAACAGCGCTGCCATCTAGTGGTGAAAAATAGAAACACACCAGTTTCTATCACGTTGCCCAAGACGCTTATTAGGATAAGTAACTAATAAACTTATCCTGCATGTGACTGGAACTGCGTGTGGCTTATTAAATTATACAGGAAACAGAGTCTAGATTAATTTGTTTCAGCAGGGGGTAATGAAGAAACGTCTGTAGTTCAATATTTGTATGATACACAAATGTTTTATTATATGAATTTGACTGTGCAATGTGGACAAATATTTACAACTGGATGTCTTTAAGCCTAAGATACTCCTTGTTTCATGTGAAAAAATAATTCGACCAATGAACATATATGCTACCTTGTGAAATCAAATACATGTTGAGCAAGTGTTCTTTCATTTAATTGTTTTGTACAGCTTCATTATTATTAAGCATGTGCAGGCCTTTATGGATTATACTGTGATACAATAAGAGTATAGGTTTAAGTTTAAAGAATTATGCTTTTAGGAACTGTCTTATCATGTCTGCAGTACTATTGTACACCATCAGGGGGAGCTCAAAGGCTTTTTATGTCAAACAAGTGGTATGTACTCTGGGTATTTGTGCATAACTCAAAGATGCACGAACCAAATGTGTGTTTATTTATTTATGTGGTCACTTTTTTAAAACTTGTTCTGGAAAATAATTGGTTGCTTTGTGGTTCGTGATTTTTTTATTTGTCAGTCAATAAAACCAAAATACATTTACAGCACAGAACACAATTTACCTTAGGAAAGCAGTAACATTTGTGTTAATTTTGGTGTTTTTCAGCATTCTATTTTATTTTGTTTTTGTTTTAATACTGCAGTTTTTGTGGAAGTACATTGATGGAAATAAGTGCTAGAACATTTAGCTCATGGCCGCAGTTTGTTGACTCACAGTTCCTTTGCAAACATTAACACACCACACCAAGTCAACTCCACAGTTCTTGTTGACAGTGCGTATTTAGTCAAATTTGAAGAGTCTAACATTAACAACGGGGCTTACTCTTACACTAAGCCAGGTAAACGTACTCATTCCCATTGACCTTTTCACATTTTCTCATACTCTGACCACCAACTTCAGTGTATATTCCTGAGTTTCACTGCAAGTTACACACATGGGGGGATGTCTTTACTAATTCAGGGTGTTGCACTGGATTTAATTTAGCCAAATAAGAGAAAAGAAGGTGTGCACCAAAAACATCTGAAAGTCTGGAATTATTCAGTCTTGTTGATAAAAACATTTTAGAAAACCATCAATCTTGTGTTTTTTTTTCCACTTCATAATTATAGACTACTTTGTGTAGATTGATCATCCCAAATCGCAAAGAAATACCTTAAAGTGTTTGATTTTAATGCAGTAAAGTATGGAGAAGTTTACTAAGTATGACTCAAAATTAAAAAAGAAATAATTAAATCTTAAGGATGTTTTTTTTATATATGTCTATTTAAGATGTATTTAAATGGAGGTCAGTAACACTAACACTGTCTCTACACACATTAGATTAGGATTATCTGCCACTTCATCATAATCCTCCAAATCATGTCAAGTAGAGCTCCTCGACGTAGCCGAAACGTCTTTGTCAGGGCGACTGGACAGTGTCAGATTATGGCCATGGATTGGATTATTACCACTAATCCAATTGAACATCTGCTTTAATCTGCAGTCAAACTAGTCTGATGCTGAGGGGTAACAGCGAACACCTAGAGATCATTACACTGGTAATTTTGGATGGTGAACCACATTGAAAGGTAATAAAGAATCCTCCAACAGGGCCAGCCAAAGCTGTGGATTTACTTTTTAGGGGCCCCTGGTGGCACCACAACAACTTGAATTTACAGACACTTTGATGAATGCAGTGCACCAGTTGCAGGAAAACCTCCATTGCTGAGAAGTCATACTTGCAGAGTTATAATGTAAGCTTATTGTTGGTATTGTATTGTAAGATGCACACATGAGGAAGCGATAATAGTTGCACATTGTGGCATTTGGTTTTAAGAAGCAGATTAAATTGATGCATAAGGAGACATTTCAGAAGGATGGACAGCATCAGGGCCCTCCTTGTTAGCACTAATGTTACATTTGTGAAAGGTAAATCTAACATTATTTGGCTTTCATGAATATGTTACATTTGTATAAAAGGGAAGATTTATGGTGAACTTTAGTAGAAATGGGGCCCTTAAGTGACATTTTTTCCAGGATCTTAAAAAATAATAATAATAATAATAATAATAAAAAACATTAAGCAGGTGCTCTGCTGCCTGCAGTTTTTGTGATTTCGAATAAACCAGCTGAAAGTTAAGAATTTGCTGACGGACGTTTGGGCTCCGTAAAACAGTAATTATGTAGCTCGTGACATCTGACCCGTCCACCGTGAACCAACCGGAAATAGAAAAGCAAGCAAAACCGATGACGATTTGACTCCACCTCATGATGCCATTTAGCAACAGATGAGCCGCGGTGCCTGTTCATTCCGTGCTGCCCACGGTCTCAGCATCGCTTTCACTCTTGCGCATTAAAGGGAACACTGTCCGGTTGTGTAATGTCCGTCGGGGTCGCGGTGCGCCCCTTTTCCCTTCTTGGACCGTAGCTGGCGGCTTCCTCATCCGACCTGCGAGCGCTTTCGGCTGGCCGCGAGTCTCTCCAGTGCATCGCTATGGATGTGGCGTGGATGCTGCTGCTGCTGCTGCTGTTTCCACTCCTGATGTGGACCAGCAGCACGTTTGTGTTCTATTTCAAAAAGTTCTTCTACGTGGCCTGGATGATGTTCCTGGCCATTGTGGGGATTCCCATATGTTTACTTAAAAGCGGAGGGAGAGACGTGGAAAACATGAGGTGAGTTGGAAATGTCTGACAGTTAGCAGCCGTTAGCCTGCTAGCTGTTTAGCAGCAGCAGTTGTTGATATGAAACATTCAGATGAGGCTGGCGGCGCTCTTATTGTAGCCACAACTTTTGTGAAAATATAAAAATTAGCCAGCGTGTAGGACGAGGAGAGAGTCTAATATATTAAAATGTTCAACTTTTCTGTCGGAGAAGAAAACAAAAAAAAAGAAAAAAAAAAACTAATCTAATTTTTAATCGTACACTATATTAGCCCCGTTCACACGTTGGCAGCAGTAATGTGTTACTATTAGCAAACATTGCTAACTCGGGTTGATGTTTGTTTTAGTATCGGGCAGGAATGATTATCCTGTTTATGCCGTCAACAACAATCTCAGTCAGTTGTGTGATATTTATAGCATTAGTTAAGAAAGCAAAGTTTGTTTTCCCAAAACAATAACCCCTAGCCTTGCCAAACCAATTATGAAAATGATACAACTCTTGTTTATATGTACTCAGTATCCTCCAGCATAATTAATTCAAATCTTTTTAGCTACTTAACATGCATACTTTTTCATTTAATTTTGAGTTTCAAAATAAGAGTATCGGGATTTAATTCCTAGAGAACCGCTGCATGGTTCTGATGAGTTCTTTAAAGCTGTACAATTCATCCAGTCGTGTCATTGCATGATGAAGTGACTGATTGGATTCAATACTTGCGGGCTATTTTAGTTTGCAGTGTCAGCATGTATGATCTTGATGCTAATAATGTATGTTGCCTGTATTTAATTTCCAGAACTGATATAGATTTCAGTGAAAATCAATGAAAGTGATTAGCACTAGGCACTGATCATAATTTTTTATCTGTTTTATTTTAAAGCTCTGACCATCCGATTCCGGTTTATTTTTAAGAATTCTGAATAAGTGTTTCAGATATATTTTTTTCTAGCATTCCTGTTTATTATTGGGATGTGTGTGACGTCGCACAGAACGTGCAGAAAAAACGAGCTAAAATGGTTAGTATCAACTGTGAATAGCATAGACTGTGTGTATTTCCTAGAGGATTTAGACACTATTTCTAGGGATGCACTGATATCAAAATTTGGGCCGACATTAAAGTTGCTGTTATGGCTGACAACTGATACTTACTGATATCACATTTGTTATTCCATTATTTATACTAGACGTATTTCCTTATGCTTTTGACACAGTAAAACAACGACCACACCGCTGGCGGTGCTTCCATGAAAAGCTCATGTCTATAAGTCATGGGGAAAATATCGGCAAGCATCGGCCAAACCTACAAAATGGTTGTCGACATCCCTGTGTATAAAATAGTTGTCTTGCATAGTTTTGCTTTTCCAGACTTTAACTTAAAACACTTTGCTCAAACAAAAAAATCACTAACTTTGAGTCTTTGTCCTGCAGTAACGGCTTCCAAAGCAACGCATTTTGTAGGGAGCAAAAGGGATGTGTTCACTGGTCAGAAAAATATTGGATTTTTTTTTTTAGTTTATGGATACTCGATCACTGGTCAGTTGAAAATTGACGAATTTCGTTCACCTTCTTGGTGAATCTCTTATGAGAACCTACTGGTGACTGAACGATGGGTAAAGATTGAAAAGAGTCATTGCAGTACCCCACAATAATCCGTCTTGTTTCTGCTGATATCTGCTTTGTATTTGAATTTTTCAAATCTTGACTTTGCATGTTTTCATCTAGATCTCATACATTCAGAAGTACATCTCATTCCCAACGACGGAAGGAAGGAATCGGTTATTTTAATTTTATCCAACAAAGTGTTTGGATCTACTGATCAGGGGTTTTTCTGATTGACTGCTTCACATATTCCAGTAATTACCTCGAAGAGACAGATGCCAGATGGCGAATTTTCCCTGATTAGGCTTGGCTTACTGAATAGTCATGAGGCAGATTGCCTTGCTAACCTCACCGGATCCTCACGTGCTGACTGCAGACCCCGAGAGTTGCCTTAATGCGCTAGGAATAACTGTTTCGCAGTCCGGTGGTGTCATGTAGCACCAGTGTACCGTGCTTGCCCGCTCAAAGGTTATCTGGACTTGTTGACTGTGACAAAGCAACTCAGTTGGGGACATACCTTGAACGGAGGGGTGAACAGAGTTTGGTCGGTGCACGTTTGGTGCTCGTGCGCAGAAATGGCCGAGCGATTTGACAGGAAAAATGGGGACTGTCAGTCATTTTGCGTGTCACACAAACGCCTGAATTCTGGGCCTGACTAGGGACTCTGCAGCTGACTTGGAGCCCTGGAATGCATTCAGTCGACTCACTGGGCAAAACAGACTCACATCTGTTCAGTCTGTTCAGTGCACCCATAAAAGCTACATTTAATTTAGTGCTTGTGTTTTTGTTTGCGTGCTGTTCTCCAGGGAATCACCTTGAATGGCTGCCACATTCTGGGTACGAGTCCAGTATTCATTATCACGCCTGGATCTCATGATAACAATTAAAGATGGACATTTGTCTTTTTTTTTCTTTTCTTTTTTTTTTTTTTTTTTTTTTCTCCTCACTCACCACTGCTTGAGCTCCGGTTGCAGATTGTGCAATTGTACTACAGTCAGTGGGAGACAAGTCTTTGTCTTCATGGCTGTTGTATTTTCACTCAAACCGGAGGATTACAGAGGAAGTCGGTGGACACGATCAGACATGCATTGCCTTGTAGAGAAGTATTCAGTCTCTTGAACACTTCCATACTTTGGCATGCTGTGTGTGTTTTGGGGGATATTTTGTATTAGACCAACACAAAGTAGTGTGTGTATAATTAGAAACCTGCAGGAAAATGATGGATACATGTCATTTAGGTTTATGAATAAAATCTAAAAAAAAAATAAAAATACATTTGAATTCAGCCTCCTCATGTGAGCTACCACACTAGTTACTGCTGCAAACATTTTGGGATATGTTTTCAGTTGGGTTGCATGATGTGCCCACATTAACATTGGTATTATTAACCAATATTGGTAATGTTTTTACATATTGGTGTCCGCTAAGTAAAACTACTGATTTTGACAACCAATGTCTATTTTAATCTTGTTGCCCTTTGTGTTTCTGAAAGAGTAGGGGATTGGCCATGCGGTATTTGTTTGGTCATGTGACTGTGATAGTGATGCAGCGCAAAGACTGTAGGATGTTGAATCGAAGCGATGTGGTCTATTTTGTCACTGTCGAAAGGGTAGGGAGATGTATAATATCGGTTAGCGGACATAAAGCAAAAATAATATTAGATATCGGCCTAAATTTTCATATAAGTGCATTCCCAGTTTTCTCCAGCTTTGATCATGTACAGTTTGGCATCTTTGGCTTCTCTTCTTCAAAAAAACACTTTAACCTGGAGACCATCTTTGAACACCAACTTTCAAGTCTCGCTACAGATTCTCAATTAAATTCAGGACTGGACTTTGTTTAAGCCATCATAAAGCATGAATATGCTTCGGTGTGAATCTCTCTGTTGTAGATATTTTGCCGGGTAAAGGAGAACATTCACCTCCGTCTCAAGTCCCAACAATCCTCTAATAGACTACTAGCTTTTAGATGTGGGCATACTTGAAGGTTGGTGACAATATTTCATTGTATTTATTATGATAACTTTAAAGGGGATGACGAAATCTATTTAAAAACCCATTACTGTTTCTTTGTCTTCAATTTTTTGGTAGTCGATTGTTTTGGCAGGGAGAGCATGTCAAATCCTCACCAATGCAAATACTCCCCAGGAAACAACTTGTAGGTAGCCAAATGTGCTACGTCAAGACACAGGATACATCTGTTAGCACAGTTTAACTAAATAATTACAAATATTACAAATATTTATTGCTGCTCCAGTCAGGAAAAGATGAAAACTAATAGACTTAATCATACTTTTAGTTATTAGTTTGCAAACATTATCGTGTAGTTTATCATTGTTATAAAAAAAGAACAATAAAGATAAATGGTAGGATAATTGGCTGCTAAAGTGGGTGAGATCTGATCTGTAACCACACGATTAAAAATAATAATATTCATTTATTACCCAAATCCCAGTGAAACTGCTTTATCCATGTGAATTCATGCTTTTCTGATGAAGTAATCGTTTGTTCAGTCCCTCCTCCCTTATGATCACGGTCCTGCCCTAAGCAAGCTTGACCTTTAACTTGTAAAAAAAAAAAGAAAAGAAAAAAGGCTGACTAAGTTGAGCTGTGGTATGAGGTTTGTCAATTCAGTAGTTTTGTGGATTGCAGGCCAGATTTAGTCTTAGCTGTGGACTTTAGTTCTTGCCTAAACATGATCACGCCTGATAAGTTCAAAGGATCTGACTCTTGGGCTGATATTGAAATTTGCCCTAATGAAATCTGGTTGGGTAGGTTGTAAAACTCTGGACTGGTGTTGCAGTCGTTGTAACAGCAAGTGATTGCGTGTCAGTGCCTTTTGCACTGGACTGAGCACTTTATCACCACAAGGTCTTGTAGAAAGGTTGCCTTTAAAGCCATAGTGTAACTTACCAAAGGGAAAAAGCGAGGTTTGATCCTCCCAGTACAGGCTGTTTGAAGTTTATCAGATGAGTGTGTGTAGTATTACTTTCAAGCCCTGTCAAAAAGTCTATAAATGTTTATATTCTCAAGATGATACTTATTATTCTTTCTATTCCACATTCCAGAACAAAAGACACTTTAATTCCATATGGGCTTGTTGAGCGTGAGCTTTGTTTTGCTCTGTTGGTAGAGTTTGTTGTGCTTATTTACTTTTTTTTGTTGGCGACATCTGACTTCTGAAATACATTTTAATACATACCCGAAGGACTGCTGGAGTGGATGGATGGTAGAGATTACATTCAAACAAGAAAACATTTGGATCAAAAGACTTAATGTCGAGTGCCTATAGGTTGCCGATTACCAAATTGCAGTTCACTATAGGGGCGACGTGCAGTGTTGTTTTTTTTTTTCTCGACATTCTGTTTTGCAGATTGGGCTTAAACAAAAATCTGATTTGTCAAGTGCAGTAATAATACATTTCAGATGTCGATTAGAGCTGTGGATTCTGCAGCTCCTCCACAGTTCAGCCCAGATTTCCTTAATTTTGGGTGATCTATGATGGGCGGATATGTGAAACCGATATTATCCACCAATCTTATCTAACGCCACAAAGGTCTGAAAATCACCAAAGGAACTCCCTCATGTACAGTCAGAATGTGTTTGTATTGTTTCATGGGTATTGTACTATATATATATATATAAAATTAGGAAAATTAAAGGCTTATTGTGACTTTGTAGCATCTAACTGTTAGTTATACATAGAAATAAATCGGTATTGGCCAAAATCAAAATCGGTAAGTCAAGCTTTTTGAAGATCTGTGATCGGCCTGAAAGCTGCAATCGGTGCACCATTAGTTATAATAAAAAGTTAAAGGACAGATTTACACGCTAGTTACAATTAAATTGAAGAGATGTGTGGTTAAAATCGGGAACAAGGAAGTTTACATTTGGTTTGCATGCTTTTTATTTTAAGGTAATTCTCTTATTCTCTGAAGACAAACTTGAGTTTCAAAGCTAGACAGGTCATGGATAACGATAAGTGAAAACCGCTACTATGAGATTCCCCATTGCTTGTTTGTAAACAGCCTTTTATGGGGCTTCCCTTCCTGGTCTTTTTACATCCTAAAATAAACACATTTTGACCTGAGGGTGGAAACATGAGTGACATCTGAGACCAGATAGAGCAAAAATAGAAACTGCACATGATGCTGCGTCTTCTTTTAGAAAACACTTCCTCTGCTTTATTTGCAGCCTGGGGGCTTCTGTCAGTGCATCTGTGTAATAACAAAACCACAAAATGCAATCACAGCATTGGAGTAAAATGTGCCTTTTTGCACTGAAACCAGGATGAGTTCAGTCACAAGGAAAAAAACCAGAGGTCGAGCACCAAGGAATAAAAAAAATCAATGGAGTTTGATTTTGATACCCATGAAACAATACAAACACATTCTGACTGTACATGAGGGAGTTCCTTTGGTGCTTTTCAAACCCGGCATTCATGTAGCGTGAGGCTACAGAAAGTGATTACAGAGAAAGCAGAACCGCCAAATTCAGCAGTGAAAGTTAGAGACGGTGAAACGAAACTCCACAAACGATCAAAATTGTAATTCTTGCGTGCACAGATGGCTTCAAATATGATACTTTTTTAAATTGCAACATCAACCTTTCAGTCTTATTACATAAAGACTTCACAGGAGCTTGTTTCAGTTTGAAGGAAATTTAAAACCTTTGATATAAGTAGTCTTTTTCAGGAAGGAAGTTGTGTAGTCAAGCAATGAGAGAATGAAGATGATGATTTTCAGAGATTTGACTGACACTACAAATTGATTAATAAGCATGTATGATTCATGGGGATATCGTATCGGGTTAATATTGATATTGGCAAATACTCAAAGCTGCAATATCGGTATCGTATTGAAAGTGAAAACCGTATTAAGAGACTCTTACTGCCTACTGTGGAAGTTGTTAATAAGGGAAGCAAATTTAGCTATCTTGGGTTAAATTTAAACACAAGAGGCACAAGAAACTTCTAGAAACTAATCTGTACTTCTCACAGAAGCTTGTCAGCTGTTCCTAAAAGCGACATGCAAGACGAGGATTGTACAAAATTCGAACATGTGACTATGTTTTAGTCATTTTGAGGAGTGCGGTTGTTTCTAGTGAGAGATGATACAAAGGAGTGATGGTGTGAGCCACAAAATGCAGAAGAGTGAGCTGACTGAGCAGCCACCTGAGTTATCATTTGTATTATTTTGGCTACGGTACAAGTTGTTTCATAACTTAACATGAATGTGCTGAGAATATCTGTGTATAAAGTGATTGCACCTGATAACATATCTGTCTGAGCACAGCATGATGGTACCTTAACTCTAAAACCTACACGTTTTCAGTACTGTCATAACTTTCTTTTCTCCCCCCCACCCCCAATTTTTCCTGTCCAGGATTATCCGTTCCATGGTCCGTCATGTCAAGTACTTGTTTGGGCTTCGAATTGAAGTGAGAGGCTGGGAGCACCTGCAGACAGAAGGGCCTTATGTCATCATCTCCAACCACCAGAGCTCCCTGGACGTTCTGGGTAGGCGTCGTGGTTCCTGTCATGTCACCTCTGATCCAGGTTTTGAGTTTATTGTCAACCAACACGATCATTTATTTTTCAGCACCGACTGAAAGATTCGAAGAGTCATCCAAGATGGTTGAGCAGATGGTCTTTTCTCCTTAGCTTTTTTAATAATAAGATCCGTTTTATGGTAGAAGCCAATGCTTGTGTTTTTTTTTTTGTCCATTAGCAACAGAACCCCAATTTGAACACATACTGACACGCACGCACGCACGCACGCACGCACACACACACACACACACACAGGGGCAGCAATTAGTCCCAGATGGAAGAATTGTGCCACTGAGCTTGTAAAGGGGGGTTCTAAATATAAATGTGCTGAATCCAATCTCTCTGGCAAACGTACAGAAAGAACCGTTCCTGCTTAATGGGAGCAATATAGATTTTTTTTTTAGTCACCCTCTGCTCTGCAAATGTATCAGTAAAAATGAGCAATCCAGAGTTTCATAGAAGGTAGAGGCCATGATTACGCTTTCAAACGAACAACTTTCTGAATTGCTACAATGTCTGGACCTCATCTCTTACTGATTGGTAGATTAATTTTATTCCTTCAAGCCAACACAGATATTTGGGTTCATATCTATCACATTATGATAACTTTATGTAAAGATGCCCCAGTTTTATGGTATTTAAATATGGATCGCAATGTAATTTCTATTATTTAAGTCAGAAAAGGAAAAATATAATAACAGCAGATGGACAATTTATGGTTTATTTGCCAGGACAGACCTCAGTGTTTGTCTGTCTCTAAAACGGGTCAATCATTCGGGTCAACAGCTTCTGTAGTTTTTCTTGCTGTTGAAAACATTTGTGATCCGAGACACCGAGGCCGTCTGCTGTAGATCTGGAGTTCAACTCATCCTGATCCTGTGGAGGCCAGCCAGCCGTCACAGTCTGCTTTAAATATCTGACCAAACTGTATAAAAGTGCACTTTATAAGGTGGAGGACTGCTGGATGCATCAGTTCCTATCGCCATCCGAGACTTAATACGTCTGTCAGTTCATTCAGAGAAACGCGGAGCAGACCATGACTTCATGAGTCCACCATTGAGGCCCGGCGCCAAGTATATTACTTTCAAACTTTAGACCTTTGCTTTTTTTTAGTAACAATTCCCCCCTTCCTCATTCTTCCTCTGAAGATGGATTTGTAGAGTCGGTTTTGCTAAAATTAGAACGAATAACAACCCAGCATTTCACTAGAACGCCTGGCGATGAATTTCATCACCATCTTTGGTTGAGTTCTTGGCCACTCTGCGGTGTTTGTCAGTTTTAGTGCCTTTTTTTTTTTTCCTTTTTACTTTTCAGCTTAGTCCTAAATCTAGAGTGTGAAGTGACACTAATTTGGGTTAGGTGTGTTTACTTCCCATTATTGGCCCAGGAGGAGTGTTTCTCTGTGTCGGTGAGTGATGAGCGCAGGCTTCTTGCCAGCGTGGTGACAGCAGGAGGAGAGCCAGGCATCTCATTAGTGCAGGAAAAAAGCTCAGCGGGAGGCTGACTTGGCGTCCAAGTTGCCATGCCAACAGCTACACTCAGCCATTAATACCAGAGCTCTTCCTAGAGCAAGTGTAATTTTCTCTCTGTGTTCAGTTTTCTGAACACTACGCTGGTAGTTTACTCACTCTTCTGTTTTCTCTCTTGATATTGTCTTCCTTTCTCTTGAGTTTTATGGCTCTGCCATATCACTCACTACACAGAGGTTGTTAAAGCAGGCAGGATAACTCCCATCAATAAAGATACGTGCTGTGTTTTCACATTCAGCATACATGATATCAGGGATTTAAACTTCAGTAAATCCGACTCCAAGCAGAAGAAGTCAAAGTTCGTTCCAGACTCCTAGATGTTGTTTCTTAATAGGAACTTTGTACTTGCTGTACTTGAATGGCACGTAATCTTTTATTAGGCAAGCACTGTGCAAAACGTATAGGAACTTCAACAGTTTATTTTTGTTTTTATTGAATGTTTGAATATTTTGTCTAGGATTCCAATCAAATTCCTTAAGTCTGGATGACCATCCCATACTTTCATGACAAACCAATTTTGTGCGTGACTCTTATAAACCAATGAAAAGCTCTAAAAATCCGTCGCTACCATCTTTTGCTATGACAAACCTGCCCACCAGGAGTGCGGTCAACAATTGTCACCCCACTATTGCCAACTTGGCGACTTTTCAGACAAAGAAAAAAATCGGTATCGGTCAATATCGGAATCAGGAGATTGGACTTTTTAAAGGTCAGAAATCAGCCTGACAATGGTGCACCCATAATTTTATCACTTTTCAACCAAATATTTTGGAGTATTTAACCGGTGTTTTATGGGATAGACTGGGGGCATCAGAGTTCAAAGGGAGTGAATGCTTTTGATGACGATGTATGTGACGCTAAAGGTCAAATTCTAAAGCGGTAAATGTAAAAATTAATGAACCACATGATTTGAAGGAATATGCTTGCCGAGGTAATGAAGTGTCCACTCATCCTAAAAAGTCTTACATTTATGTATCTAAAGTTAAGTTCTTTAAAATGTCTTAAATTCATTAGAAAAAATTTAATTTGGTTGGCCTTAAATCATAATCGCAGGTTGTAAATTTAGTTGTGGCAGGAATATTTAATCTTGTATATTCTATGCAGTGTATTTTTCTTGCGAGACATTTCTGTCAGGTGAAAGTTTAAGTTGCACACTGATGCACATCTTTGCTACGTTCTGTGTCTCGAGGCGGTTGAGGCTACCACTAATTAGCTGCTAATAAACCCTTGCTACCTAGCTGGCTAGCTGTTTTGCGTCTGTTGTTGATGAGTGTAAATGATCCCCTGTTGGCTGGACGACGTTCATCTTCACCACTGGTTGCAACTGATACAATCTTATTTTGTACAAACATAAGAACGGAACTACTACATAAAACATGAAACTTTCTTTTGTATATTTCCGTTGTAATACAAATCTTAATTTTTTTTCCTAATGGTCTTAACTTGGAGTTGGAGAGACATGCACAAACCCTAATAAATTAAGTTTTGATTTGAAGTTGCCCCCTACTTGCTACGAAAGAGTTCAGATTTGAAACCTGTCCCAGTTGGCCTAACTCTACAGGTTGTGCTCATGCACACATATAAAGTTAAATGTTTGTTCGCAATCAGATCATTTCTTCTACTAACTAGGTTACATTTTGCACAGCGCTGAATGTAAATAAACCATTACATTTAGCGTTTCTGTCCTTTTAACACCGTAACAACTAGCGTGTCTCTCAGGGATGATGGAGATCCTACCCGACCGCTGCACCACGATAGCCAAGAAGGAGCTGGTTTACGCCGGCACGGTCGGCCTCATCTGCTGGCTCGCCGGCATCGTTTTCATCAACCGCAAAAAGACGAATGACGCCAAGAGCGTCATGGCCGACGCTGCCAAAACCATGCTCGACGAGCAGGTAATCAAAGTGTTTAGGAAACACGGGGGCACGTCTATATCTTGAGGTTGTTTTTGGCAGAGATTTTGATTCTAAATCACCCTCCTTTTTTGTTCAACCCTCTATCCCCTCTCCTCTATAGGTTCGATTGTGGGTCTTCCCAGAGGGAACGCGCAACCAGAACGGCGACTTGCTGCCCTTTAAAAAAGGGGCTTTCCACCTGGCTGTGCAGGCACAAGTAAGTGTGTTTGACTTGTCGTCGTTTGGCTTCCCGTTTCCTTTTTTGCGCTGAGCCGTGTGTGTGTGTGTGCATGCGTGTGTGTGTTGTCTCACGCTGACTGGAGTCAGTCTGTTTGTGCTGCTGTTCACACCCTCATCCTGCTTGTTCCACTGACTTCGACTGAAGTGACTGAGACGGACTTGGCCGTATTCCAGAAAACTTCTCTCAAACTTTGGCTCACTGACACACGGGGGAGCCAGAAGTCTTACATGGAGCACAGCCAAGTTATAATGCAGCCTTACTGCATAGATTACAGCATCTGCATCCTGAATGAATTTTTAAAAAAATCATTTTTGTAGCATGTTTGTTGAGGAATCCTAGCTTTGACCCTCATGCACATTGTTTTGCTATTGTTTTATTGCCTCAGATGTTGAGAGCAAGGGTGAACGGAGCTTTCAGCACAGATCGACTGCCGTGTAATTCACAGCTCGGCTGCGCGCGCTTACGATCTTTAATTTCTGCATGCCTGCAGGTGGGAGGTCTCCGTTCTGTCGGTGGCGTTTCGTGGCGCACATGCAGGTGGAACGAATTAAAAAACATGTTGCTGAATAAATAGCATGTGGTCTGAAAGCACAGCTTTCTTCACCCTTGAAAACGATGTTAAGCTAATGGGTTCGTAACTTTCTGCTAAAGATTCCT
The DNA here is from genome assembly GCF_000485575.1 of Poecilia formosa. Taxonomy (NCBI): domain Eukaryota; kingdom Metazoa; phylum Chordata; class Actinopteri; order Cyprinodontiformes; family Poeciliidae; genus Poecilia; species Poecilia formosa. The sequence continues at coordinate 2,045,989 of NW_006799967.1, read as the reverse complement.
ATCAGTTGACTTCACATGTACATCAGGACTGAGGCGTATATATGTCTATACAAGGACGGTACCTTAAATTTGTATATTTTCTCAACACCACAAACTTTTATTGAGATTTTATTTGATTATGTGTAAGCACAAAGTAACACATGACTGTGGATGGAGAAAGATGCATGGTTTTATTTTATTTATGTATTTTTGTTTTTACTAGTACAAATCTGAAATGCAGCACACATTTATAATCCTGCCTTGAGTGAAAACTGCAGTTACAGCTGGAAGACGTCTGATGATAAGTTAAACACCTGGAGGCTGAGAATTTTACTTTGCATAGTAGCTGAACCTCGTTTATTCTCTCTTCTAATCGGTATTTTCGAGTCCTGCAGACATTTTCTGTTGGATCTGGACTTTGACTAGGTCATTGTAACACAACTTTGCTTCGCTTTGAATCATTTCACTGTCTCCAGTCCCGTACATTTACACAGTACATTTGAAAAGAATAAATGGTTGTAATAAAGGCATGGATGGTCTTTTCAATACCGGATATTTCTATTCTGATATTTTGACTTCTTTGTCTCCCTTTTTGTTTTGTTTTTTTTAGGTTCCCATAATACCTGTAGTCTTCTCCTCCTACAACAGTTTCTACCTTCGGAAAGAAAAGCAGTTCAACTCAGGTAACTCTGCTCTAAATGTTGCACAGTACTTATTTGGAATGTCCCGCAGCAACTTTTTCACTTCCGATATGATACCGATATCGCATTTTTGAGTGCTGGCTGATACCAATATTGACCCGATACGACATCCGCACGAATCTTACATACTTTTATTACTTATTTTGTAGTGTGACTGTTAGAAAAGTATTGATCAAGTGATGTTAGAGAACAATAGTCAACACAAATAGGTATCAGAACAACTGAGCCATTTATCACACCGATTTCTGATATCAGTATCGGATTGGGACGTCCCCAGTACGTAGGCACAGGTTTTTGAAGAGTAAGATGATGTTTGATGGTTTTTATTGTTTGTTTTTTTGAACACAGGGGTCATCAGGTTGAGGATCCTTCCAAAGATTGAGACAAAGGGACTGACCTCAGACGACGTGTCATGTCTGTCCGACCAATCGCACAGCCTGATGCGTACCGCTTTCCTGGAAATCTCCGACTCTGTAGCCAAGAGCAACGGGCCCCTAAAGCACTGAAATATCGGCCAATAAAGCCTCTTGTTTTTTCTTTTCCCAACCCGTGTCAGAGACCTCCCAGCCCCTCAGACCTCTCTGCTTTCTCCAGGCAGGCCCTGTGGCCTGACCGGGAGACGAGACGAGGACGTCTCTGTCCTCTGGCCCGATCGGAAGAGCTCAGGTCAGTCCTGACCCTCAGCGGCGCTCGGCGCGGCGCGAGCGGAGTGACGGATGGCAAGCCGAACAGTACGGATGTGTGTTGTTCATGCATGCCTTCTGGATGACTCTGTCCACCTTCACTGTTGCTTTGTACTTTGGCTTTATTTCCCTGATCTTGAACTATTTTCTGCTTTCCTTTTGTCTTTCTCTCCACCCCCTGCCCTCCCCCTTTTTGTATTTTTTATTTTTATTTTTTTTGTTGCCTTTTGTTTATCGGATAAACTTTGACAGGTTTTTTTCACATAACATCTCTAGATATTTATGTGCTCCTCTCATATTGCCTTGAGTTTATTTTTTGGCTGTACAGATATCCCATCTTCGTCCTTCCTTTGCTTTTTAGTGTCTTCTGACTTTTCTGCATTCCAGACTCTTTGCTCAAACGGCCAGCGGAGCGGGATCTCCACCAGAGGTTGGAGGAAACGCTACGAATTCAACTCTTTTACGTTCACATTGGCTCAGTGGCGTGACATTGCTTAATGAGCTTAGTGAAGTGATCGGTGTCCTGTGTGTTTGTGTTCTTTTTCCAAAGCAGCAGAAATAACCGTCGTGCAGCGATCAACAGCAAGTTTCCTCTCGCGGTCTTCTGTGTGTTTTTTTTTTTTTTTCTTTCTTTTTTGCTCTATTTATTATTTCCACATAGGATTAGATTTGTTTTCCTGCTTTTTAAAAGCGAACCACATGTTCTAGCTCCTTAGGAACAACTCGGAGGACATATTTAAAATGTGTAAGAAGGCGACTGACTTTGTGTCTTGAAGTGATGCCGTTTTAGCATTACAGTTCCAAAGTGCAAGCTACCTGCTGTGCCATGACATTTCCTATAAAAACGTCTAAGGAATGCTGACTGATTTACCAATAATATGAAGCCGACCTAATGGGCGTGTCACTAATTCTTGTGTCATTTGATTAGCAAACCTGTAAGTTAAAAATCTATTTTTGGGTGACTGAAATGAAGTTTTTGTTGTTGTTCATCTTAAAAAAAAGAAAAAAAAAAAAAAAAAGTTTTGATTAAGTTAAGACTTCTTCTCTAGAGGAATTACTGCATTATTCGAAATAAATAGTGAAGATTTTTGGCCTTATTTTTGGTTGGTTGTTGTTGCACTTTTACATTTTGGTATTTTGTTTTTCTTTATGTTGTGTCTTCTTATGTTGTAGCATTAACTTCTAACCACATCAGATTGACTGACTTCCTGTTATTTTTGCCTCCAGGTTTTGCTCACTGCCTTTACACGGTCACCTGTTTTGCCCATCAAACACCGTTTCAGAATGTACTGCAGTGTTCAGGATCTTCTTTTTGTTCTTTACTTTCTTTATTTTATTATTATTTTTAGCTACAGCACCCTCCATTTATTGATAACCCTTAAAAAATTGGTTGAAAATCCTTAAAAATGTTTTTTTTTTCTCCTAAGTAGCAGATTTCACACTGAAATGTCTGTGATAGTTTCAACCTACGCAAATTAGGAGAACTTGCATATTTTGTAGGCATGTTCTCTTTTGAAGAGTGGTAAAATAGAAATGTGTCGCATATTATTCATGTACCAGGGAAACAGAACATTGTTGATTGCTAATGAAAAGTTCCTCAGCAATCTGATCATCTTTAAACAAGTTAATAAAAATAATTTAGTTATTCATACTTTATAGGAACTTCTCTAATGTTTTAAAAGGTTGAAGCATTCATAGCAAGAAAGCACACTTCTCAGAGAATCGTCTCTGGATTGACCAGAATCCTGTCCTTTCACAGATTTTCTGCTGGTTTTAGTTCTAGAGGGTGAAATGCAAGATAGTTGGTATTGTGTCTGAAGACTTTGACCAAAATACCCTGGTTACCAATTTTTTTTTTTTTTTTTTTTTTAATGCCGTTGTATTTCAAAAAGTGATTGATTCCATGGACCCTTTAAAGGTGCTCTGGCTGGAAAATGTGCCCTCAGCATCACAGGTCCTCCACCATACTTCACATTAAGAGGGACTGGTGCCAAAAAAAAAAAAAAAAATCAATTTAGGTTTAATTTGACCAAAGCACTTTAAACTCCTAGTAGAGTTTAACTAATAGTCCTT
>NW_006799967.1:1992281-2041707 GCF_000485575.1 Poecilia formosa | reverse complement strand
CCCGTTTTTTAATTTTTTTTTAAGCCAAAGTGAAATTTAGATGCATAGGAGAAATGGAGCAGAGCCTTGTGTGAGTGATGTATGTATGTACATTCTGTTGCCCTATTCTTGGTGAAGGTGAATGCTTTGCATTGGAGGAAAATAAAAAAAAAATATTCTTAAGTGGCCCTATGGAAGTTATTGCTTTGTATAAAATTTTCTAAACGAGACGGTAATATTACATTTACATGCACCTGTTAAAAACTGTTGGCACCGCATGCTATAAGACACATAAGAACAACATAATGTTCCCATGTGTCAATTTCACTTTTCCCGTGTTTCTCCAAACGTGGTTTGTAAAATGAGATTTTGCCTCATCTGACCAGACCGTATCTGTCCTCCTACGTCCCTAGATTGTTCAAATCAAACACTCCTTTTCTCAAAAGTGAAGTCTCGTGTAGTGATTGTGCATTTTAGATGTCATTGTGGCAGGTACAACTATCCCGCAACTCTTAAAAAAAAATTATCCTCTCAACTGTTTTACCGAATGCACCACTCTGTGTAATAGTTTAGTAATCAGATTTTATTTTTTATAGGTAACTGGTTAATATTCCACCAGCTGGTATTGGTTTGTCTGTAGTAGCGTTGATAGTTATAAATTCAGAAAAAAAACAATTCTTGGATTTCTACGCCTTTTTGAACATGTTTTTTCTTTGATATAGTTCCCTGCTTCATTCCACTACTTTACCACGAGCGTTTACGGGCCGAGTGTAGAAATGGCTCCTACTTCATTCAGAAGTTGTTTCCACTTGTCTAAGAAGGAAAGAAATTGTAAAAGTAGCAGCCACGTCAAAAAGTCTTAAATTCACGATTCACTGACTTTAACGTCCATCAGCACTCATTTCGAAGCAGATGGTTTGGCAGCTTGCTATTAATGAAAAAAAAAAAAAAATCAGGGTTTTTTTTTTTTTTTTTTTTTTCGAAGCAGATGGTTTGGCAGCTTGCTATTAATGAAAAAAAAAAAAAGATCAGGTATTTTTTTTTGTGTGTGTTTTGTAATCGTAACATATTTCTGACGTCAGATCAGGCACCGATTGCTTCAGGCTTTAATCTTTTTCTTATCTGACTTCTGACTCTCAAATGCAACCTTTTTTTTTTTCTTTTTTTTTTGAGCAAGGGTCACGGTTACCTTAACCAGCCACACTGTTATCATTGGAGCAACCGTACCCACTGCCATGAACCCATCTTACAAAACCCTGTAATATGACTTGAAGAGATCAATTAGAATAATAAAATTATTATTACACCCTAAAGCATCTCACAAGGATACCTGCTACTTCATAGTTCTGATCTTTATAGAAAGTCTTTAACAGTGTCGCTTCAGCAGGTTTTATATCCCTGGCTTGTCCTGTATTTAATTCCATCCTACAGCCTTTCATTGAAAACATACAAAAAATATATTTTTTGAAAAGCATTCATTTATGTGTTTGATACTGATTGAACACACATACACACGTTTTTTTTTTTATTTTTTTATTCAGACTTTTATTACAAAAAAGAAAACGTTACAAAACTAAGAGCACTTAGGAATGCCTACAGGTGACCATAACTTAAATAGATAAATACAGATGTGTGCAAAAGGCCCCGGCACCAGGATGGAGCTCTGACACAGGAGAACACAGCTGCACTGATGCGAGTGGCGATACGTCGAGCTTCGACCGACGCAGGGCGGCGGCGAGGCGGCGAGGCCGACCCGCTGCTGCAGGTACCGTTGAAAAAAAAAAAAAAAAAAAACAGATTTCATTGAATTTTTCATTTTGGAATGGTGGAAAAATAAAAAAAAAAAAATCTTCAAACATTTGTGCGGGTGCATTCGTCACAGCGTAATAAAAGCTCTGAGATGGCTCCTGACGACTTTCTTCTTGTCCGCTAATTCTCCTGACAAGAGCCTGGAGGAGAGAATGTGGAAAGAGTTACGACACCATGAACATGAACAGAAAGGAGCAGAAAAAAAAAAAAAAAAGATGTCAGATTTTTAACGTGCTGCTCAAGTTAAAACAGAATCTGGTGCCGTTCCAGAGCGACGATCCTTCCCGCCTCTGGAGGCGTTTTAACGAACGAGGAGCTTTGGAGGTTGGATTTATGTAGCACAAAACCATTGAAAACTATTATTTGGACAACCTCAGACCGATTGTTGGAAATAGCTGCGGCATTTATAATTAAATGCTAATTTTTTTATTGTCTCCAGATGAGATTTCTTGGCCGGGAAACTCGTCTGGAGACACTTTACTCGACTCTTTCTTAATTAGATTATAATTTAAGAGCAAATATTTCACTTTGTTTGTGTTTTTTCTTTTATATTTAAGCTATCACTACACATTCAGGGACATTATGATGTTACACGCTCAAGATTTAATCATGTTATTTCATTTTATTATTAATAATAAATTTATTAACAATATTACATTATAATATAATCGTCTTATCTGCACTTTTAGCTGCTATCTGGAACCCTTCTTTCCTGGAAAATAACTTTTCCTTTAACTTTGGACTAAATCCAGCTATTTAAAAAATAAATAAATAAATTCTTCTGAGAGCAACAAGGAATCAAACACCGAGCGTTCGGCTGCTCACATGTGCCGAGGCGCTCCTCCAGGAAGCCGATCTGCTCGCTGAGGGAGTCGATGCGGTCCAGCTGCCGGAAGGAGTGGGACAGTAGGGTGGTCTTCTCCGGGAAGCTGTCGTCCAGCGGCAGCGGGAAGAAGCTGCTGAAGGGCGCCAACACCAGCTGCAGCTTCTGCGTGACGCGATAGGGGAAAAGGTGCAAAGGTTTAGCCACCTTGTAAAGCGAAATAATGATGTGTTGTTTCAGGGTAGGCTATTAGGAACAACAATAAGTCAGGTGGGGGGTGGGGGGTGTGTTTTGTTTTTTAACGCCAAGGAAAGATCAGAGAGGTTCCCGTGGAGCCAGACGGGGTGAGGAGGGGGAGAGGCGTGATGAGCAGGAGGTTTCTATGTAACACCGATAGGAGTTCAGGAGTTCGCTCACTCACCTTCTCCAGCAGCTCCACTCTGTTCCTCAGGCTCTGGACCTCCTCTGTGACGTTCTCCACCAGGCCCAGGCCTCCTCCTGGAAGGAGACACGCAGACAAACAGACACACGTCACGATTTGTAGGCGACTGCGCATTAGCAGCGGGTAACGAGTGACTGAAACACTTAAAAACCAAAATTTAGAATAAAACAAAACAAACAAAAAAAAAAAAACAGCGTCTGGACTGTGAAGCTGCAAGCAAATTGTGTGAATATAGGTCAAAGAAATCAATAGCAAATGTCAGCGTGTTTTGTTAGGATTTTATGTGTCAAATTAAAATCTAAAATCTGTACATTTTTATTTCACCTGGATATTTATCGACTGAATTTTCTGGCTGTCATTTTTGGTGCTGCCAGAGATTCTCCATTGGTTTTTGGGTCACTTAGGCTATTCTGACACCTACAGGCTTCCATCCAAAGTTTCAAGTTTAAAGCACTTTTGGGTCACAAAAGTGTTTTCTTTTATTTATCTTTTATTGATAACAATACATTTGCTGCTTGCTTATGCAAGCCAAACATGTGGTTAATAAAAGTCAAACACTTAGGAGTTATATTTTCCAGTTTGAGAAGAACTTCTCTTGTTTGGGAGAATCAACTCCGAAAAAACAAAAGTAAAAGAAAATTATTAAATCTGTACTGTTCTTGGATTATACTAAATCTTTCCGAGGGCCACAAATAGAAAATAAAATTACTAAAAAAAAAACAAGCAAACTTTTTTTATATACTAATTTCTAACAAACTACAGACTCCTTCATAGAACAACTTTATGTTGAATTTAAATTACAGACTTTTTTCCACTAATAAAGCGACTTCTGAAGGTCATTTGTTGCACTGGGCTGCACTTAGTGATTTCAGAGTAAATAGGGTTCAATTCAAAGGTGACATTTTTATTTAAAATGATCATTTAAAATCACTTTTTTTTCTCTCCCCTTCAACTTCACAATTATTCACAACTTTCTGTGACCAAGAAGTGAAAAAGTTCAAGCCATTCAGATGCTTTTTTTTTTTTTTTTTTTTTTGCAATGCAGTGAAGCGGGAACAGCCAGGGGGTCAAAATGCTGCGATGCGACCAGAAATAGATGAGCAAACCCTTCTGTGAATCGGTAGCGTCTGGCTCAGAGCCCCTCGAAAGGGGGAATGTTCCTTCTAGAGACGGGGACTCTGACCAGGATGCAGATTTAGGAACAACCGCCCTCCAATTTACCCCCCCTCCACCCTCACCCGGCCTCTCCTTCCACTTCTCTGGTTGCACCTCTGCAGACAGACGGAGAGATGTTCAATCTCTCCCAGATGTGGTCCACACTGGAGTGGAATAAGCTAAGGAGGAGGCGCAAAAGGGAAAAGATCGGTGGACGAGGGAGGCTGTGGGGGGACAAACTGGGGTGCGTGACCCCCAGCAGACAGAGTTGATGGAGCTGGAATGAGAACACAAGCCCCGGCCAAGAACAGAGTGGAAGGAAAAAAAAAAAGTAAAAAGGCGGGAGGCTGAAAAGCCTAAATGCAATCCAATGGATCTTGGCAGAGCGAGAGTCAGCTCTCTCTGTTTACACTCGTGATCTCCATCAACATCCCTCCGATGTGTGTATATGAGCAGAGAAAGACGTCTCTCGAGCGAAACGGCTCGCAAGAAGCCCGTCTGCAGGCACACTCTAGCAAAAGAAAAAAAGAAATAGAAAGAAAATCCCTAAATCCTCTGTCGTGTTTTCTGCTCTTCTGTGCGTTTCTCGCCGACTCAGCCGATCCATCACGTCGCCGTGGAGGTGAACCTTCGGAGCTTGTGGTCAGTTTCCAGAAGAAACTCTGATAGATGGAGGGGAGTTTGGAGGAAGAGGAAGAGGAGGAGGAGGAAGGCCTGGGAGATTTGGCAATCTCTCGTTTATGCACAGATATTTCTTTCACTCTGAGAGCTGGAGACAGCGTTCACCTCCCCCTCCCCTCTCCCCACTGTCCGTCCAAATCTCCCCCTTTTGATTTCACAGTTAGGTGACTCGCCAAAAAAAAAGAAAAAAATCCCCCAGTTTGGAAAGAGTTGAAGAAATCAGGAAAGAACTACATCTACTTCAATTTTATTTTTTTTTTATTTGTTGTTGTTGCACAATTTCCCAAAAGAGCAATAAGGCGGACTCGGAATGGGACTTAAAAGGAAAATCTTGGGGTCAAGAGCATTTGGAGACATAAAGCAGAGTCAGAGGTGGAGGCGGTTGTGTATTGTTTTGAGGCCACATTGCCTAGCAGAAAACTTGGATCTTTTTCACATTTTGTCACGATAAAAAACACTCAAACTTACATGTGTTATACTGAGATTTTAATGCGAGCCACCAACACAAACCGGAGCACAGCTGTGACGTGGAAGTGTTTCCCAATTTTTGTTTCCAAAAATGGTTTGTCTTTTAAAGTGTGACAATAAATCCCCTTGACTCAAATACCCAGGGCCGGATTTAGAAGGATGGGGGCCTCTGGGTTGAGCCAGGTTTGGTGCCCCATTCAAAATCAACAATTATTTTTACTGATGCAAATCATGGCACGTTTATAGGTAGATCTTTATACTCCACTTTGTTTTTAAAACAATGTACAATAATTTAATAATTTTCAAATACTTGACTAGTGTTTATGTTTAGAAAAATCCAAAAATATTAATACAGCTTACCTGATTCGGGCCAATGAGTTTTAAGCAAAGCACATTTTCAAAACATGCATTAGTTAAAAAAAATAGATAAATATTTGGGGCCCGTGTAAGTTCTTTCTAAAGTCTTCCTAAATACCCCTAATAAAACTGCTGCACCTTTCCATTGTCTTTAGAAGTCACCTTGGTTAAGACTGAAGTATATTCATGTGTTAGACTGGTCCAGTCAAAGTCCAGACTTTAACCAAAATGATCTTAACAGAAGAAGACTTGCAGCTGTAACTGCAACTAAAGGTGATTCTGACTGACAAAAAAAAAAAAATGACAGTATATTTTAGTTTTTTTTTTTTTGGTAAAGATTTTTGAAAACCACACACAATTTTCTTTCCACAACATAATTATGCTCCACTCTGTGTCGTTCTGTCACATAAAACCCCAACAAAACACACTTCAGTTTGCAAAATTAACGTGAGGAACCAAAGACAACGAGAAGAGTGCACAAACACTCAAAAGGCTTTTTTTCCAAGAGACAAAAGTCTAACATTTCTGAGGGAACTAATGGAGTGTGTAGGGTGAAAACATGTGTGTATTAGCTCGGGAGCCGGATTAAATGCAGATGTTTACTTCAGCGACGGGGCGAGCAGTCATTATCAAAGTCCAAACGATCCCAGTCTCACCGCATGGAGCCAGCCACGCATAACATCAGTCTGGAGTCGGCACCAGTCGCAGTGCATTATTACTCACGGTACGAGTTGAGAGTGGCATAGCGCGTACCAAAAGTAATAATGGACCGCGAAGCTGGTCATGTTTTCTTCCTCTGTCCCGCTGCAGAACATGGAAATATGCAGTTCGCAGTTCGCGGCGCTCATTTACCCGCGTCGGCGTGGCCACCCACTGCTGCCCGACTGCCCTGGGTGGGTGTCGGAGACGGAGACGGCGGCGGAGGTGGAAGCTGGCGACAGGACCGTCCGTCTCCGGCGAGCGTGAAGCCGTCTCTGCAGGCGCATCTGTAGCTTCCAGCTGTGTTCATGCACAGCTGGGCGCACGGCTGCCGCCCGCCGCACTCGTCCACATCTGACAGCCGAAAAAAAGGGGTAAAAAGAGAAAAAAAAGAAGGAAAGAAAGAAAGAAAGCAAGTCGTGAGTATGCATATGAATTTACGTACAGCTCCTCAGGTGAATCTGAATGTGATTTCTGCGTACCCGTTTGGCACCGGTGTCCGGTCCAGCCGGGAGGGCACGCGCACTTATTGGGTTTCAAACAGGTGCCGCCATTAGCACAGGGTTCTGCACACAGAGCTTTGGAACACATCCGAAAACATTCATTAAAAAAAAAACAAAAAACACACAACTGATTCATGATTATTACTTTAAATCGACTCGGCAAACCATATTGTGGTGAAATGAACGTGTTTTCTTTCTGATATGAGCCAAATTGGTTGGCATAAAACTGGATCAGCCAGAGGGACACAAAGTGTGGCATCGCATGAAAATGGCAGGTTAAAGTAGAGAAATCTAATGCGGACCTGTTTACGTTTTTTGTTTTCTTTCAGCAAACTGTGAATCAAGACAAAAAAAATCTCAGAGTTCTGCACAGCAAATTAAACCCCATTATATTTATTATAATATTGGAATCTTTATTTTTTGTGAATACTATTTTGTGAACCATTAAACCGTCCTCATGTTTGCATCATACACTGTATTTACACGAAAAAGATTGTTTTCATTTGGTAGAATAGAGACGGTGCACCACCAATTATCTTCCTGTGTCTAGAAAACACATGTTTCTGATTAAAGCAACCGCATAATAGAAAATAATAACAATAATAATAATAATGATAATATATAAAAATCTAAATCTAAAATAGTATTTTACTGCAGTGAACCAGCAGTATGTTCTGATGTTGGAGACCACAGCTGCCTGAGAAGAGCTAACATCTGCACAACAGATATATTTGTTCACACAACAAACATACTTTAATATGCATTAATACAGAGTGGAAACCGTCTTAGCACTTCCGCACAAGCTAATATACAGATATATGTACTGACCAGAACCTATTTAAATGTCCAATTATCAGAAGTGGTTTCACACAGGAAGATGTTTGATGGTGCACCGCCTCCGTTCTCTATTTCCTGTGTAAACACTCATCAGGTTGTTGGTAAATAGCCTCCAATGCAAATCTAACAATATGTATAGTTTTGGTAATATTTTGTTTTTGAAATAGAAGTTGTTAAAAGTCCCTGCTGTCTTGGCCCGTTTCAGACTACTTGTCAGCTTTCCTTCAAGACTAGCTAATCTGGAGTTAGGTCAAATAAAGATGGCAGCACAGTTCAACCATTAAAATTATTTTAAAACTATCTTTTACCTTGGTTGCAGTTGTGTGAGTGAAATCTCCGCCAACCGGGGCAGCAGTCTGGGTAGAAATGTGAGGCCGACTCTATCCTGCTTACCTGGCGGTAAGCTAACGAGTACGTTGTTCTGTGAAGACAAGCGAAACCACAGAGGTTATGGATCGTTTGAGGTACAGCAGAGCTTTCTCTGTGATGAGACTGCGTGACCATAGATGAGTGTCAGATCTATAATCAGCTGTTTTGGCTTCAGCCGGCTGAGAATGCGGTGTGTTTAGCTTGCCAGAGCAAGGGGGGAATTAAGAGCAATAAATTGAGGCTAAAACTAGAGACTGGAGACATGTTTGCATGAGGATCCAAGAAAACAGACCAAAAGCGAAAGTGAGCTTTGGTGAGAGAAAAGCTAACAGGGATTTAAAAAATGTGGAGAAGGTAAAGGGCTAGGAGAGCAACTGGGAGTGTGCTAGCGTGGAGTCCAAGATAAACAAAGCACTGGTCTCTGCGGGCAGGCAGCTCATTTCCTGTCGTTACACAAAGTGCTCGATATTTAGATTCCACTCAAAACTATGTGCCATCGTGACCCACTGCTGTGTGCATTTACGGTTTGTGAGAATGGGTGTCCTTTTGTGAAGGAAAGTGAAGATGTGTTGCTCCATCTCCATACTTAGCCATGTCAGATGTTATTTACGTGTGCAGATGCCTTGATTAAAACTCTGTTTTGACAGCGCTGTGACCGGGTAGAGATTTTTTTTTTTACATTTTTAAATTTTTACAGTGGTGGCCCTAAAGTTGGACCAGCAGGGGTCATGGCCCCCTCTTGAAAAATGTTGGCCATCCCACTGCCATTTTCAAGCTTTGTGTGAGTACTAAGAAAAAAAAAAGTGTGAGCGTCTTACTTGTATGTGCTGCAGAGGCGATGGCCTTGACACAGGGTGATGTAGGGCTTGTGCACCGGCTGGGCGTAGGACTCTGTTGCCAGGATGACATTGTGTCGGAGGTCGCTGCTGCACGCCCTCCTTCTGGAAAACAGAAAAAAGAAATGACACGTTAAAGCAAACTTTCTTGTCTGCTTTACCTTTCTCTTCAGCCAGCTTAGTGGCAGTGTGCAGCGACAGGTGAGCGCTGTACGACAGTAGGAAAAACACTTCCTCAGGCATCTCATACGGGCTTAAAATCGATACTTTTGACATGTTTTCTTACCTCGATATCAGTACCAGTGCCTATTTAAAACCCCTGACTTGTACAATCACTCCTGATTGTGCCCTGGTTAAAAGCTGACCTTTGACCTGTCTGTCTGCGCTCAACCCTTCATTTAGTTTATTTTTGTCCACCCCCACCCAAATCAGCTCTAAAAATGACAGCAAAACTATTCCCTTCCTAATCGCCTGAGCTTTGGCCCCTGGGAGACTGACCTCCTGAATGTTTGTCATTTGGGAACATCCCAAGTGACCGGCCACGATAAACGCAAACAGAGTTACGAGTGCCGTTACCCATGATGCCCGAAGAACTGGGGAGTGCCCATCACATGGAGGAAGAGGAGGGCGGAGGAGAGGAGCACCTCTTGGTACATCGTCTTCCTCTTTCCCACGTTTCCCTCGCCGGGGCTCTCACACTCTTTCTCGGAGGGAAGAGGAGGATGACGGAGGATGTCTGCGACGGCCCCAGCTACCTGTGTAAAAAGACAAAAAAAACCATTTAGATCACGGCATGTTAAACATGACATTTCCTTCTGCACAATCTGTCTGGGAAAATTTGGAAAAAGTTCAGCGGAGAGAAAAATGGCTTCATTCCTGAGAAGCCACAGGTCATCTTTATCCGCAGACTCGAGGAGGGACGGGACTAAGCTCAGCGAGCGTCAGCTGCGTCGTGTCTCAGAGAGCCGAACCGGCTTCGGAGCAGAACATTAGCCTTTAAATCAGAGCAGACAGCAGTGGGAATCTGTGGAGGCTTGTCATTTAGCATTGGATAAGGAGGACGGGAGGGGAAAAAGAGGTGAGGAAGAGCAGCTTTTAGACGCTAAAACTCAAGAGCAGGAAGTCGTCAAGTGAGATCAAGTGAAGAGCAGACTGCAGAAGAGTTACTGATGTGTGTTGAGAAGCAGTGGGAGAAGAAAAGCGTGTTTTAGTTGAGGATGTTTCTCTGTCGTGGTAGGTGGTAGGTTAAATAGGAGGTACGGAAGGCTTGCTGTGCCAAAAAAAAAAAAAAAAATTCAGGATGAAATTGTTTTAAAGAACAAAAAATATAGCAAAAAGTGATACAAATAATAGTAATAAATTACTACTAGTAAACAAATATATATACATTAGAACATTTTACAAAATGAATGAAGATACACCTAGTTTTTTCTTCTTAAGCGTTTCGCGATGCCTGTTTTACATTTTTTGTGTGTGAATTTCCATTTGTGCTGCTTTTCTGTGTTGTTTATGCTCTTCAGTTGAAAATTGTCAGCAACTTCATGTTTTTAGTGACAAAATCTAGTTTTGAATTTCATTTTGCAGGTAATTTTCTTCAATAAAATGTTCAAACGCTTTACTTTGTTCTGTTTTTGTAGTTATTTGTGTTCTTTATCTTTTTTTTTTGTTTTATAAACTTTTTTGTTTTTTCAGTGATAGCTCATAATTATTTTACAAATAGCAAGGAAAACTTTTGAGAGTTAAACATGCAAAGTATTAAATTAAAACCAATTTTATTTTTTTATTTTTATAAATATACTTTTAACACAATATCAAATTTGGCAAATGATGTAGAATAAAGAATGCACACACACACAAAAAAACCATCCAACATGGATACACAGGAAATGCTCTCAACTAAAGGTGCCCCCTCTACTGTAACCCTGTTTAGGACCTCATAAAAGTTTGGACCGGCCCTGCCCACACCTTCTCTGACTCTGAGATGACCAGGCAGGAGAGACAAACACCTCTCACACAGATCACTACATACTGCACAGGATTAAAGAAAAAACAAAAAAAAACAAGACCACCTGTGAAACCCAGCTGACCTGAGAGCAGCTTCTGCCAGCCTGTGGGTCGAGTTTTAACACAGATACTAAACCCCTGGGAAATCTCTCCCAGCATATTAAAGCCCTCTGAGTGCAATCGCAGGTTATAACATGGTGCAGCCTGTCGGGGAAGCGGAGTTATCCTGAAGACGATGGTAATCCTTGGATGACAGCGTGCATGTCTCTGTGATCCCTCCCCGCTGGCCACGGGCCCAGAGGTACATCGGAAAGCCTGTGTTCATTCATAAACCACAGTGGGCCAGCAGGGGGGCCAGCTTTGAAACGACTGCTGCATGTGAGTTTTGAGTGTGTCTGCACACAAGAAAGGAGAAATTTACAGCAGGAGGGCGAATGCAAAAAAAAGCATTCGATTTTACACGTGCATTTCATTTAAAACCATTCATGATAAACATTTTTGATCACGTTTGAGACAAACACAGAATCGGAGCCAGCCCAAAGTTTTACGGGGCTCTAAGGAGAATTTGATGAGGGGATCCACTTCCAGTTAAGAGTCCACAAGCAACAAAACTCATTTACATCAGTCATGCTGGACAACCTGTTGTGGGGCTAACTAGTGAGCATATAAACATCTTACATGAGCCATACATCAGTTTGGTTTTGTTTGACAACCGCATAGTCATTTCATATTACTTATGTATAAAGCAGAACTTTGGTTTGATATAAATTTGTGAAATCTGTATCTGTTTGTTTTTCCAAAAATGTCACATTCAATAGTGAACGCCTCTGATCTGAAGATTTAATTTGAGAAACATTAGACACAGATGCCACAGTGCTAATTTATTTTTAGCAAATTTGTCAAACTGTGAATAAACAGAGTTGTTTCTCAAGTGGTGGGTTTTGATTACTGGGAAATATGGCTCTCTGCCCGGGACGCCCTTCCACCAGTGGGCGGCAAAAGAACCCAAGAGGAGAAAGGAAGAAAAAGGAAGTAAAAGTCATTGTGACCACATTTTTATTTGCTTATCTGCAGGACAGGTCAATACAACCCTTGTGGTGTGCAAAGTGTAAGCACTGTAACAAAGGTGTTTGGCAATAAACGAAAGGGATTTTTTTTTTTTGCTGCAATCTTTCATCTCTATTGGTCCAATTTAAATCGGATAATTCTGTTCAAGAAAACTGCTTCCCCCCCTACATTTTTGTATCAAAATAGCCTTAGAAGCAGACAAGCGTGCAATGTCTGCTTCTAATTACTAGAAGCAGATGCAGACAATTTTTTTGACTTAGAATTACTAAGTCCAGAACAGTCTTAGTAATTCTAAACTGATGGATTATTCCCCAAAAGAACAAAATTAACATATGCATTAAAACCTAAACTCCAAGCGATTCGGTTGTATTGTTCACATCTGCCACCGGGTGGTGCTGTTTCACAACATCAATGTTAAGATACGAGCGCTAAGACCCACGTCCATCACTTCTAAGCTTCTCCGTAACATTAACCCACACCTTGAAGTGACGCTAAAGACTCTTAGAAATAAAACGGAACGGACAGAGAAAGGGAGTAAGTCCCTTTAGGCAAAACGCAGATGCTGCGGACGAACACGCACAGACTAAGGAGTCGGTACCGTCGGAGCGCGTGCACGAATAGGGAAACAAATCAACTACAAACCGTTCAGCAAAACAATCAGCCTTCCCACAGTCAGTCCAGTAAGAACAAGTCCTTCAGTGACGACGACTGAAAACCAACTAGCGTCTGTAAAACCGCTCTACTTGTTCAGGTAAAAGTCCAGGGATAACACTCCGCCAGCAGTCAGGTTTCTCCTGGAGCTCAGACTGTCAGACAGAGCGCATGGGGGGTGATGGAAGGACCTCCTCCCACTCCTCCAGCTGGGTGTCCCGCTGCGATTTGGAGGGGACCCGCGGTTACGTCACTCTACACGCTATGCTAACTTTTTTCCCCCCCCCCTTTCACTCTTTTCGTTCAGAACCCACCGATAAACTAAACAAGCTGACGCCCCGGTGACAGCAGCTGGTCGAACAAAGTTAGTAGAGAAGATTGAGTCCATTTCTTTTAGGCTAAGACTTAATTGACTGAGTGATGTAATATTGACCAAATGATCAAAGATCTTTTCATTTGTTTGTCTTAATTGCGAAATAAAGTTATTTTTATTCATTGTTAGGTCTTTTTAACCTCCTAAAATAAATAATAAAAGAGATAAGCTAAATAAATTCATAAAAACAGACAATGGTAAGACAATTTTTTGATATGTGCATCTTAAAATACTTTTTACTGTTCTGTTCCCTTAGCTAGTTTAATAATTGGAATGCCACACCTAATACAAAATAAGCCCTTATAGTTTTTCAATTCATAATTTGTTATGTTTTAATCTCCCATATGTTTCCCTTGTATCATTATTTATTTCATCAAAATATCCCAGTGTCCTGTGTTATTTTAACTCTCAGCCTCACCCAGGAGTTAGTGGACATGGCCAACATTTTTAGGATCTCGTTGCAGAAATAATAAACTTTGAGTTATTTATTTATTTATTTTTATGTTTGATGCATTCAAGTTTAATTTAATTTAGGTATTTCATAAAGCCTCTGGCGGCTTGAAGTCTTGTTTATTTGTTAAGTACATTTTAAAAAATTTGTTCAAAATATTACACGTATGAATAGTTATTATTAACTATGCATTTACAAATGAATGTTTTTATCATCACCTTTTAGGACTAAGACACTTTTGGTGTTGGATGATATGTTTACATCTAAGACCATATATGTTATAAGACCATATAGAAGTTATAGTTTCTATCGAAGGAACTGCAAGATTATTTCCATTAATGCCTTTATCTGCTTTTTATTGAACTCAAAAAAGTGCATGAAAACACATGATGTTTGCAGATGCCTTTATAGGCTTTAAGATGCTTTATTTGTTTCAGCTTTGATGCAATCAATGAACGGGAAAAAATATCTGATTCTTTAGTATTTGATTTGAATTATGACCAATTATTTATTGCACCGCCACATTATAATCCCTACATATCCATTTATTATTTTAATACGCAATATTTTTTTTTGCATAGTTGCACTGCAGCCTGATGTATATACCTGGAGGTGGGAAAAAAAAGATGGCCAGATTATCCTAAATCTGACTTCTTTTTAGTGTAAAGCAGAGTTACTTTTAACATTGTGAAAACAAAACCCATGTAATACTTTTGAAAATGAACTTCCACGACAGACTGATGCAGAAAGAACGTTGTTAAAATGCAGATGTGTGAGCTGTGTGCTGATCTTACCCAGGCAGTATGCGTTCACCGGGTGTGTGTGCGCGCGCAGGCTGACTGGCGGCCCCGGGCGCGAGCCCCCGGACCCCTGGCTCAGAGGACCTCTCCATGCTCCCAGTTTCTTTTTAAGGCTTGACTTTCGTTGGGCTCTTGAAAATGCAGATAATTTTTTTTTTTCTTAAACCCACCCCTGCGACCAATTTGAGGTGCTCCCTGCGAGCCGACTGGCGACAAATGAAATGTCTTTGGGCGTGTTTCAGTTGCTTTTTATGCTGAGCTTCCTGTGGAACGCAGGAATTGGACGGACAATCCCCAAACCGGACTTCCTGTGAGTGTTTGCCGCTGATAAAAGCCTTCTCCTGCACAAACACTCTTCTGGAATCTGATTTTGAAGCACTTTTCGGACTCCCATTGTGGAGCGCTGCAATCTTTAAGGGGGCAACGTGCCCTCAGCCTCCTCACCTCTTGCCCTTGTGCTGCCTTGGCAGCTCAGCAGAAAGCAGCCGTTGCTCGTAGCGATTTATTGAACCAGGTCACTCTGTGCAACCCCACCGAAGGCCGGGTAGCTCACATAGGCTCATGTTTACAACCATTTGAGATCAAATCTGGGAAATTGCAGCTTGAAGTCAAAGAGCGGCACGATAAGGAGTTTCTTTCCCCTTCCCTTCCATTCTGTGCTCCAGTGCAAACCTCGTTAATCCTTGGAGTCGCCCAAAGTTTGAAGAATAGCAAAAACATTCAAAGGTCGGTGCAACGCAAGCCGAAACGTTATGGTAGATGTTCAAGATTTCTCACATGTAGGAAAAACTGAATATTTGACGTAACAATTTAGAGTTCCAGAAGCGTTTTCGTGTAGATTTTAGCCCTCTGATAACTAGAAGCCTTGACGTGACTTGGATTTGTCGGTGTTTCATAAGGTACGGCCCAGAAAATAAAATTAAAGAAAAAAAAATTTCTAATTTGGTTCTCCGACTCGTCAGAACAAAAAGAAGGAAAACAAAAACGGCCCTCTGTTCCTCTAAGAAGCGGCCTCTCCCTGGATGAAGATTAAAATAACCGGTGCCCCCAACACAGCAGGATGAAGCCATATGGAAACTGCGAAAGACTTTCAGGAGCCCGTTTCCTCTGTTTGTGTTGCAATTAAGGAATGGAAGCTTGAGTAACGGTAAAGGCTGGGGTGAATTCAGGAAGACCAAGAGTTGTTTCAGGATTTCATGCAAGAAAAAGAAAAAAAAGTCAAATAAACTGGTCCAGTCAGAGGTTTTGATTATCTGGTGCTCAAAGAATTATGGGAATTATGTTCCCATAATTCTTAATGCTGAAAGAATTATGGGAACAAGCCGCTGTAGATGGATGATTTTAATTGAAATCACTATGACAAAAAAGAAAAAAAAAAGTGTAGAGCTATTAGAGATTAGCATTTTTCTTTCTTCGTTTCTGGGGGTGGACTGATCGTGGTTGGAGCGTGAAAAAATATCCACAAATTCAGAAATCAGAACTACAAGTTTCTGCAAAATGGCTTAAAATGAAACCAAGACAATTTGTTAATATGCAAATAAAAAACGCCAAAAAGACAAAAAAAATAAATCATGTGTGAACAAGCATCCATTCTGTGACACCAGGTGAATTGTTTCCTTGAACTGGAGACGATCAAACACATTAATTAAACTTCGCGTCCCATTGAAAGAGTCTGTCAGAGTCGGTGTTTTCACATTTTGTCACTTTATGACACCAAACATCTACATGGTTTAATTAGTCTGGTTTAAATATGAAAGAAGATCAACACAAAGCAGCACAAACGTTGTCGACTTGAAAGAAAACAATAGACAGTTCCTGCCTAAAATGATTTGATCTGAAAAATATTGTGTGCAGATTGCGACCCCTGTACTCTAATACCCCTAACTAAAAAGAAACATTGCAACCAAACACATTTAGATGTTTGGAATCCAGATGTGTGTGATTTATTTTCAGATGCTTTGTGGAGATCATGGATAGGGTTTGTTTAGGGAAGAGTAAGGTAAAAAAAAATAATTAAATAATAATAATTTTAAACTGATTGTCCACACATAGAAACATGGAAAGGGCAGTATCATGCCGTTGGGAAGCCTTTCTTAAGAAAAGTTGAAATAAGTTTTGTAAAAACAAATGACCTTTAAAGGATTTAATGGAATCTGAAAGACAATTAGTACAGGATTTCTGGTTAGTTTTTGGAGGTGTTCTGTTTGTCTTATGCAGGCCTTTCTTGCAGTCCCAGAGCTGCATTCAGACAGGCCCTGTTTTGGGGTGCAGCTGTCAAAGTGTGTGAATAGAGACAAATGCCGCTCCTCCTCTGCCTTCACCCAGACTGAGAGATGTCAGACAACAAGGACCCGTTTGTCACTCTGACTGTGTGGCGAACTGATCTTGGTATGCGTGCTGAAACAACTTTTATAAGTATGGCATCATCCAGGACTCTTCGCAGCATCTGCAATCTGGCAACTAGTTTTTTTCTTTTTTTATTTTTGTATTTTCCTTTTTTATTTTAGTTTTCCTGTATTTTTTTTGTTTTCCTCATATATTTTGCCTTTAATTTCTTTTTTCAGTTTTTTTGTTATATTTCTCCATTCTTATATTTTTTTCTTTACATTTTCAGTTTTTACTTGTATTTTCTCTTTCTTCTTTTTTCCTACCTTTTAATTTTTCTGCATTTTTTCCTCATTTTCCTTTTTTCTTGTACTTTTTAATTTTTTCTGTTATATTTCTCTATTCTTTTCTCTTTTTCTTCAGATCTTCAGGCTTTGTTTCTATATATTTTCTTCTTCTCTTCTGTCTTATTTTGTTACGTTGCTCTGCACACTGAGTTCCCCTTTTTGGGATAAATAAAGTTGTTTATTTAATAACTTGAACTGCCTCTTTACCTGGATTGTTGTTTATAAACGACTAAAATAATGACTCGTATATTTTTTTTGTTCTAAACTTAGTTTTACTGCTGACGGTTGGCCAGTGTTTGGTCTTTTATTAGTGGGCCTACCATGACTGAATGCTCGATCTGGCACTCGCTGCGCACAAAGAGCTATTTTCTGAGCAATAACAAAGAGCCTACGTGCTGAGGCACCATGGGAACTTTCTACTTCAGGGATGCAGGTGAGCACACACCTTCCAGGGTTACAGCTCAGATGGGACATGTTAGACTGGAGGATGTGAACCATCATGGGGGTTTTTCAGAGTACGCTCCTCTTTACATCCATTTTTTTTTTTTATGCAAAAGCTTGTGTAACAAAGACCAAAAGTGGGAAGGGTGTGTTTCTTTAAAGAACTCTTTTCATTCTTTGAAATCAAGACTTGGCCACGCAACAAGCTACGTTCTGCAGCTCCAAGCATTCCAGATTTGTCCCAGAGAAGATGCAGGATGGAAACGAGCCGAAGCCGAGCGGCGCTTCCTCTTTTGGGGGAAACAGGAAAAGACTGGAGGAGCGAGATTTGGCAGGCTGCACCCTTGGAACAATAAAAATCTCACCCTGACAGGAAAAGGATCTGCGTCAGAGAGGACCTGACAGATTTTACTAAAGGGCAGTAGCTGTGACCCTGGTTGGGGCATGAACAGGAGGGCAAATGTAACCCCGCAATAAATCTGGAAAAGGTAAAATATGCAAAATGTGCGGGACGGACAGATTGCAGTGTGGCTCTGCTGCACTTCAAGGTGAAAATATGTGTTTGCTGACTGGCGATATCTTTATTTTTTTAGTCTGATTGTGCTGCACAAAAGCAACATAGTAATCCAGTTCACCTCACTTAAGACAGAGAATGCAATTCTGGGCATCATTTGCTAATTTAGATTTAGATTGGATTGCATGTTTAGCATCGTTGTCATATTGCTGGAAGGTGAACATCCACGTCTCAAAGTCTTTTGGTTTCTTTAGAAAAACATCCCAGAGCATAAACCTGCCTCTGCCATATTTCGTTCAAGAATTGCTCTTATTCATACGTTTGTTCTACGCGTCACTTCGTTCAGAGAGTCTGGAGCCTCAGCTTTGAGAAACCACTGCCTGATGGAGGAGGTGTAGATTCAGTTGAAAGTTTCACATTTAAAGCTTTTTAAAAGTTTAAAACTTCTCTTTCTGCTCGCTGATTGGCCGGGTTGAAGTTCTGCTGCAGAAATCGAAGTCTGCGGGAGAAATCCCAAACGAAGCTGTGAACAGAGATTAGAATCTCGAGGAAGGCAAAACCCAGGCTAATGGCAGACTACAAACAGGACTTGCTTTGAGGTTTATTCTCCAATATCTTCGTTCTTGCCTTTACCTGTTCTGTAAATCAGCATGGCAACTGATGCAGAAATACATCATCTGTAATACCTTGCCAATAGTTACGTTAATGGGGGATAAACTTCTAAGCTGCTAACAACTGGCTGCAATTCATTTGGGAATTCAACTCACTATCAGCGATGCTCTAATATTCTGCTTTACACTTTTCCTGTTATCAAAAAAGTTAATTTTTTTGTTGAAGAACTCATGATCATCGGACCAGTTGAACATACTTATCTTAATTTGATATGAATTTCTATACGAACATCTTGAGTTTGTTGAATTAGAAGCTAAATGTGTTCAGCTATAAGCTACAGGGTTCTTTTTTCCCTCTCCTTGAGAGAATCAGAGATCCAGCCTGTGTCTCTGCTCCTTTTGTGAAGCTGAGCAGCCAAACAGGACATCCTGCCCTCCAGGCCCTGCCACCACCACCACCACCACCACCATGTCTTCCTCAAGCTGGAGCCGTGCACTCCTGCAGATCCATCCTGGACATAACCAGAGTGGTCCCGGCGCTTCCTGCGCTCCGGCAGCCAGGATGTGGCTGAAGAGACACAGGCTTAATCTTGTCGACTTGGAACCGATCTGAACATTCACTGGTACTTTTCACAGCACTCAAAAGTCCGTCCGTCATTAAAGATACGAACTCGTGGAAAGCTCCGAGTGTCATTTTGTCGCATTTTCTTAATGAAATAAAAATATATAAAAGAGCTCCACATTTCACGAATTCCTTGCAATCAAGTTCACATTTCTCTTTTATTTGTGTAGTTTTGTGTTTGTATGTGAAATTGACAGTGGCAGCTTTTGATATGGGCTCTTTGCCTAGGGTGGCATAGCCTTGGGGGTGCTCCAATAAAGTTTTCTGTCCTTCTGTAGATTTCCTATACTGTCTCCAAGTGTTAGGGACACTTGGAGACAGTAACATGTGCATAACATTATGCTGATGTTATGCATAAGCATAAGCATTTTCCATGGTTAGTTAAAGCTGGTATCTGATGTGCATCGTCTAATTTGGAGCTTCAACATAATTACTATCTCACAGTTTTTCTTAGGGAGTCACCTTTACCTCAATACCTGACTGACTGGTCAAACTTGAACTGAATTATTATAACAATTCATAGAAGATTCTTCATCATTATCACAGTTTGTGATTTAGAAAAAAATCACACAAATCTTTGTGTGTTTTTTAGATGTGAAAACACACGAAGATGGATTTTTAATGCTTTAGCCGAACGTCGGGAACGCCTCAATCTGTTGTTGAGTTGTCCAGGGTGCCACTCAAACAAGAGCCTCCCCTGGCAGGGGGCTGGGGGAGGACATGCCTCCTCATTGTGTTTCTAAGACAACCCCGTAGAGCCTGTCTTTTGGAAGCGCTGCTAGAAAAAAACGTCTTGATGATCTCCTTTTGTCTGAAGCCTCAAAAAGAGGTCACTGCTCTTCAGTTTAGGCTTTGACCGGTCACTTCGGCGCACAAACAAAAACTCACCAGTTCACTTGACTTTCTGAATGACATTCTGTACTGTGATGATGTAAAAAAAAAAAAAAAAGAGAGAGAAAATGTTAGGTTATTCATGTCTTTCCTCAAGAAAGTTATTTCAGAATATTTAAGAGATTTTCTCACAAACTTGCTAACAGGTTAGAGAGACAGCTTGACCTTATTCAGTTTGACAATAGTATAACTGTTATATATATTATATATTATAGCAAAATATATATTCTTAAATTATATTTTTTTATAGTGTTTCATCTTCATGTGACTTGAAATAATAAACTCTGTGCTAAATCCTGGGAAAATATGAATCAGCAAAATTCATTCTGTGTTTATTTTCTTAATTTGACTTTAGACAGTTAAATGATGGGCAAACTGAATTAAAAATTGTAATTTTATATGAACAAATGTTGGATTAATTGGAGTTTAAAACTAAACCATGCTTTAATATATACATCATCAGTTGCCCCACTTTTCCCTTTTAGTCCATAAAAGTATATTAGACATTTTATTTTCTATTTCTATCATTATTATTGTACTTTATAGAATTGCACTTGTACTATATGCACTATATGATGACACCCAAATATAACTTAGTTGTTATGACTATAAATATTGCATTGAATTAAATCACTTAAAAACCCTCAGATGTCAAAATTAACTGCATTTACAGCAATAAACTGCAAACATATATATAAACACTGGCAGTGAAATACTTAACTGATGTTAAAAATGTTAAATGTGGTATGAACAAATGCAGTGATCTCACTGAAAAGGTCACGCATTATTTGTTAGCAACAAACGGCCACTCTGTTCAACAGATCACTTAAAAAAAAAAAATCCATCTCCTGCGTTGCACAATTGGCCATATTGTGTAAAATTAATAAATGGAGCTCTTTGAACAGAAACACCCAACTGGACTGAACAAGTGTGAGTAAAATGAAGAATGACAGACAAGTGGGATTGCCTCAGTGATTAGCTGGAGATACCAATAAGACACGTTTAAAATAGAAGAAATCCATGAGGCAGATCGACTCAAAAAGCAAAAATGACTCTAATGCTAATATTTTGTCCAATATGGCCAAAGAGCAGCAGTTCTCCAACTTCAAAGCACTCTGGGACAAAGCTGAAAGTACTCTGACATAAGGTTTTATTGATAAATGCGACATAATTTTATGGTAAATAGTTTGTTTTTTACTTTGATATTTTAATAAAACAAGCAGAAAAGAATAAATTATTGCATATCTGAAAAGGGGTCTTAGGTGTTTGCCTTCGTAAAAGAAAGCTCTACAATCTCCTTACCTTTTGAGTCTTATATTTTGTTAGTCTACAAATAGTTTTTAGTTTATCTCCACCAACAAAAAGATAACTTTTTTTTAGCCACATTTAATTAATGAGTTCAAGTCCATGTTTTACATAAAAAGCTGGTGAATCTTTGTAGACTTACTATCACACTGAAGTAAAATGACAAAAATATGGTCAGTAAATTAAAATACGTAGTGTTGTGGCTTTTATCTTCCAATTAAAAGTTCACAGATTTCTTATTAGAAATCACATCCTTCAAAATGTGCAAAAGGTGTGTGTGCTACATTCAACGGAGGGGAAAATTTGTTGCATTCGTGAACTGCTGACAGCACAAAATAATTCCAAGTGTCACAAACGCTCTGCTGGCCACCCTCTGAACACCCCTTGGTTTCAAGACATTGTGAGCGTGTTTGCACCTAGATTTTAAGAATTTTTGCTGTTGCATAATATCAAAAACAACCGAGGTAAAAGCCGACTTGCTTTCAGCCGCAAATGGCTGAATTTAGTCTCCACGTTCTCCACCAGACCACATGTATGCCTGGATCAGCGAAGCAATCCACTTCCTGGTCAGAGTGATGGATGAACTTTCCCGCTGTGTTTACGCTGACTTAAAACTACTTGAGCAGATGACCATGATACCTTCAGACGCCTAAGAACTGTACCAAGGATGCGCAGTTATGCATGAGGAGCTAAACTCTGCTACTGGGTGAACTAAAGATCTATTTTTTCATCCACATCCATTCAACTACAATGAAAAAAAAAATTCCTTTGAACCATTTTTACTTCATAATTATTCAAATCAGAATAATAGATTGAGCAAAAGTAATTTTTTAAAGTTGGTTGAATGAATTTTTTTCCCATTTTCATTTTAACTGAGTTTGTTGTTAAAATGCTAAATGCTCTTCGATTAAAGTGAATCTAACGTTTCTTGTCTAAGATATACAACCAAAGCATGCTAAATTAAAAGAATTATTATCAGCAACACTTTGTACATTTTGGTACTTTCTTGTACGGTATGATGCTATTTAATGAAAGGACAGATACAACCACATTATTTCTTCTTTTTTTTTCAGACAGACGAGACGTTGCCTGCAGATCCGGTCAGCTGCGCGAAAGGCCTGCATGATGAATGGTGATGACAGTCCATGTCTCAGCTGAAGGGCCGTACACAAGAATGATTTGTTTAAAGAAGAAAGGAAAGTTTGACTTTCGGTGTTCCCTGATGAAAACCGAGGGTGGCCCCACTCCGCGACCGGCGCAAACAATAGCGACGACTGGAGAGAGTTTAACTGAGTTGGATTTATGACTTCTTGACAAAATCTGACATATTTAGTTATTTATCAGGAGGAAATTAATTACGCTGACTGGTTGTGAGTTGTTTTTTTCTTTGTTTGTTTTTTATTGTGCAACATCGCTGTTAAAGTGTTTATCCCTGTGGATAATTCTTCTGCTTTTAGTGTTATTTTGTCACAGTGAAATATTTCAGATCATTTAATACATTTTAACAACAGACATACAGTTCTGGAAAAAATTAAGAGACCACTTAGAATAATCAGCTTCTCTGATTTTACTTTTTATAGTGTTTTTATAGTGTCTGTTTGAGTCAAATGAACATTGTTCTGTTATTCAATGAACTATTGACAACATTTTTCCAAAGTTCCAAGCCAAATTTTAGTATGTATTTGCATAAAATTAGAATAATCAAATCAAATCAGGGCTAGGAAGAGTTCAGACATCAATATTTGGTGGTGTAACCAGGAGGATTTCAATGGCTGTTCAGTTCAGTGGTCTCTTCATCATTTTTTCTAGAGCTGTATATAACATGAGTAAACACGTCCGTCTCTCTGGAAAGGGTTGCAAACTCGTTCCTCAGTCTTTCTGTTGCAGGGGAACCACAGTGAGAGTCATCATCCAAACTGGGGACGGTCGGAGGACATTCCAAGGAGTGGCCTTGAGCACATCGACGAGTCGTCCAACGAGGTCCCAAAGCAACCCACACAATTTGAGAAACCTTCGATTCATGATCTATAGCAAAACCAGAACTTTCCAGTCAAGTAAAGACAATTTGTGTTATCAGGCATTACTTTTGAATTAAAGGGAGCAGTCGTTCATAAAACATTTTAATTTGGAAAGCACAGGACGACATTTTGCCTCCTCTAAGATTATGACTTCTTGTGTTTGGCTCGTCTGCAACACAGTGCCGCTCTTTCCGTCTGCTCGTAGCTTTACTGATGTTGATGTTAGTCGCACGGCTTGCCCAGCGAACGGCTTTATAATGAGCGCAGACCTGTTTCAATTTACAGGAGCTGGCAGAAAACCACAGGGAGAATACCAGCCTGGTGTCGTTACCTCCCGATGATGGGTTCATTAAAAAGGTATCGTGCTCCGTAACTAAGCACAGATGGCGTAGAGGCAGTGCGTTATATCAGATAGAGACTCTGGAGGGTATTTATGTCGAACCACGGCGGAACCCCGGGAACCCTCTGCAGCAGTCTCAACATTACAGCCATTTGATCTCGGGCCTGCGCGTCTTTGGTTTTTACATACCGTCCAGAGCGCCGCTGTCCATGCCGCCGGCTCAGCATGGGTGCAATCATTCACTCTAGCGGTGGAGAGCCAGTGGAGACAAATCCGAACCGGCGCTTCTTTACATTGTGCCTGTTGAGCTTTAGAGCACCGTGTGGGACATCCATTAACGTCTCATATTAAACCTTCTCGTATTAAACGTGTAGAAGTAGAATCGCCTCTTGAACTCTGGAGCCCAGCATGCGCAGCAGAGAAATCCCTTCAAAATCAAGATGAATAGGCTTCCCTTATGGCTTCTTTATGAGGCCTTTATGAAACGTTGCACTCTCATAACCCGCCTTAGACAGAGGCAAAGGGAGCAGAGGGAGCCCCCACAAAGTGTGAGTGAAAATCTCCAGTTGCGCAGTACTGATGGCAACGACGGCTTCTGGAGATAAAATGTCTTCCTTGCCACATGTTGAGTGTGGCCTATTTTGAGCATAGTCCTGTTCCCCCCCTCTATTATCTCTGCTCTACTGATGAAAACTGTCTCTGTCAAGAGAATGCACCACTTCTAAGTGTCACAAATACTCTTACAAGCTTTAACTGAAATATATGTCTGACTCTATAAAACCTATTAGTTATGTAGCTGTACAGACACACAGACAAACGGTCATCAAATAAGCCCGGTTTGCATCCAGCCGATGATTTTCCTGATTGATTTTGGGAAATACAAACAAGCCAATCTGTAGGTGATGGTGGGTGCAGACAGACGGCTTTCCAATGCTGATGAGGCACTGTGTAGAGTAGTTTAGCTACATGTAGACAATCTAGAGTGCTAACAAAGAGAAGAGACACGCTGCAAGCCAAATCTTCCATCATCTTATGAAAAATCCTTTAAAAAAATGACAATTTTTAAGAATAAATTTGTTTGTTGTTGTTTGTACGGAGCTAAATTGGGGTCATGAAGTTTGTTCAAAATAATTTTTTTTTAACAAAAACAAAAACCTCGAGCTGAAAAGAATCTTGAATCTGAAAAGTAGTTGCAAATCTTTATTTTCAGTTTTATTTTTTATTTTTTTCAGTTTCAAAATGTGTCTTCAGTTTCAAATTTTCTTTTTCAGTTTCGACCTTTTTTGTTTGTTTGTCTTTTTTTTGACAGTTTCATCTCAATCTGATCGGAATGAGCCGTTCAGATTCTTTTCTTGGGAACAAACTTTATGGCCCCAATTTACTGCCATATGCTTTTTACACATTTTCTGTACCGTTTCCTTGTTTTTTTGTTTCTGGTATAACATGTTGATGTTATAAACAGACACCTTAAGAAGAAACACTTTTTTTTAAAAGTAAATTTTCCAAAAACTTTAAGGGAAACGTAGTGAAACAGCTCAAAACTGATTTGTGGAAAGCATAAATATTCAAGGATTTTTCCTTAGAGCTCAGCTAAAATATTATTTTTTTAAAACTACAGGTTTAGGAGTTGAAATACCAAGGCACAGTGCTATTTATCATGCTGTTTCCTGCCTTTTGCAAAACTATTTATCTTCATGGGTGTTACCGTACACGCAAGAATGGGTTGAGAGCCTATGAACAATAGCCAAAGTTCACTTCTGTGGGTACAAAGAGGGACAATTCTAGCTAAAGTATATAAATATTTGAAACCCCCTCTAAAAATGCCTACCGCTGCATTTTTTAATAGTTCAAACACCAAACACACCATAATATGCACATTGGAAACCATCTTGGCACCACTGCTGAACCTAAACTCTACAATCTTCCTGATTTTCAACCAGATAAATTAGTTTCTCCGCCTAGCAAAGCTGCTACTTCCCTCAGCAACATTTTTTTTTTGTGGTGTCATCTTAATTTACCAAATGACAGGCTGCTAAAGCTTTTAGCCATGCTGCGTGTTTCCACTGGACCAGGATACTGTAGCACTGCATGTTACCTGGAACGTGTGGAAACCAAATTTATCAACTCAGCTGCCAAATGTGAACTCACAATTTAGCGCAGAGCTAGCTGTCTTCTCACCTGACTCTTGCAGGGAGAACAAATGTCCAATACGTCAAACTATTCCAGTGATGATGGATGTGTGGAAGCAGACCCTCTTCCCCTGGGAATAAAAATATTACAATACTTTACTCTGGGGAATCTCTGCACTATTCCCCCTCTTTTACACTACTGTGATTGCCTCTCAAAGAGCCAGAGAGAGAAAACAAAAACTCCTCGACTCCCACTCTTTCGTTTCAAGCTGGCATACACAGTGGGGTTGACGATGGTAAGCACACACTGGTGCGTATCGAGGGGTTTTAATGTCCAAAAATAGTGGGAACTAATGCACCCATTCCTGCCAAACTGGATTTGGGAGGGGGGAAAAAAAAGAAAAGGATTTGGTGTATTTCAGTTGAAATCCCTCTGCTGCTGACTGCAGTTTCCTGGAGAGTCATTAGAGGGACTTCGGAGTGGAGATGGGGGGAAGTTCTGGAGAAAAGAGGTGGATTTCCGCTTGTCTGTGTTTGCAGAGCTGGGCATCGCTGACAGTTCCCGGGAGACAGATGCCCGTCAGCTAATAATAGCCTGCGGACCCGCTGTAGGTGAGGACAACATGACTGATGGCCCAGCGTCACCATGACACAGTCAGATGGAGGTGCTGGAATGAGCCGATCGGCTGAACCGAAGGCGGTTTGTTGTTGGTGCGAAAGAGTGTGTACAAGCAGGCAAATTTATGCCCACAAGTACACACACTTCCTTTTTAAGGACGAGGACTTATGTTGGAACGAGAGGGGTTTTGGTGCGTCTCTGGATGGCGGCCATGAGACACATCCACAAGGACAAACCTGCCACAGGATGTGAAACGGGCGTGGCACCCCTGTTTTCTCCGTCTCCCACAAACCCTTTAGTATACACACGCAAGATGCTCAACGGTGCTCTAGAAGTGGGTACTTCTGCTAGTTTAAAAAAAAACAAAACTACACATTTATTATGAATACATTTAGCCAGTGAATCTTGTACGTTTTAATAATTCGCACAAACGTATCCCAACAGGTTTCCCTCCCCGTCGCTCCTCTACGCAGAGGTTAATGGTGTTGTTTTGAATTCCTTCACCTCTTCAACAGGAACTACATTCCAAGCCTTGAAAATAGCGGCTCAAACAAAGACGGGAAGTGATGTGAGAGCACTTCCCATCGACTCCCTTCTGAATTTATCTCGGCGCTGCAGGCCCGTTTGCCCCACGCCTCCCGCTTGGCCCCACCCGAGAGAAAAGGACAAAAAAAAAGCGCACATCTGCACCTTCAACTTTTTATACGAATGCATCCGCTTGGTTGACCTCACCGTTTTTGACACAAAGCAAAGCGAAAACCTTGCGATTGTTGACTCGTCTTTGATGTTCTTGATCTGAGCCTTCGCTCTTTCCGTCAGTCAGAACCAGTTTGGGTTGCTGATTCTCGACCCGGACTTTACATTTCTCTATGTGACCCTCCCCCGATGTAAATGTAGATGAATTGGCAGTGAAGAGTGCAGGTTACATTTGTACCGTGTTTCAGGGTGGATTTTTTTTTTTTTTCTGATGCAAACCTTCTGTGACCTTTGACTTCTGATTAATATGGCATTCTGCTGCAGGGAAAGCAAACATCCATAAGGGCTGGTAGAGTGTGTTTTACTTGTGTGTTTTGCACATTTGTCATTCAGTGATGACAAATGTGAGCCACTTTTTTTTAGGTAAACACGGGCATAAAACAACAAACACAAGATGGCATTGTGTTGTTTTGTGCTGCTTAAAGCTGCAGTATGTAACTTTAAAAAAAATTACTTTTGACAAATTTGTTTAAAGTGTCATTATGTGGTGACAGTATGGTATGANTTTCTACTTCAGGGATGCAGGTGAGCACACACCTTCCAGGGTTACAGCTCAGATGGGACATGTTAGACTGGAGGATGTGAACCATCATGGGGGTTTTTCAGAGTACGCTCCTCTTTACATCCATTTTTTTTTTTTAATGCAAAAGCTTGTGTAACAAAGACCAAAAGTGGGAAGGGTGTGTTTCTTTAAAGAACTCTTTTCATTCTTTGAAATCAAGACTTGGCCACGCAACAAGTTACGTTCTGCAGCTCCAAGCATTCCAGATTTGTCCCAGAGAAGATGCAGGATGGAAACGAGCCGAAGCCGAGCGGCGCTTCCTCTTTTGGGGGAAACAGGAAAAGACTGGAGGAGCGAGATTTGGCAGGCTGCACCCTTGGAACAATAAAAATCTCACCCTGACAGGAAAAGGATCTGCGTCAGAGAGGACCTGACAGATTTTACTAAAGGGCAGTAGCTGTGACCCTGGTTGGGGCATGAACAGGAGGGCAAGTGTAACCCCGCAATAAATCTGGAAAAGGTAAAATATGCAAAATGTGCGGGACGGACAGATTACAGTGTGGCTCTGCTGCACTTCAAGGTGAAAATATGTGTTTGCTGACTGGCGATATCTTTATTTTTTTAGTCTGATTGTGCTGCACAAAAGCAACATAGTAATCCAGTTCACCTCACTTAAGACAGAGAATGCAATTCTGGGCCTCATTTGCTAATTTAGATTTAGATTGGATTGCATGTTTAGCATCGTTGTCATATTGCTGGAAGGTGAACATCCACGTCTCAAAGTCTTTTGGTTTCTTTAGAAAAACATCCCAGAGCATAAACCTGCCTCTGCCATATTTCGTTCAAGAATTGCTCTTATTTTTACGCTTGTTCTATGCGTCACTTCGTTCAGAGTCTGGAGCCTCAGCTTTGAGAAACCACTGCCTGATGGAGGAGGTGTAGATTCAGTTGAAAGTTTCACATTTAAAGCTTTTTAAAAGTTTAAAACTTCTCTTTCTGCTCGCTGATTGGCCGGGTTGAAGTTCTGCTGCAGAAATCGAAGTCTGCGGGAGAAATCCCAAACGAAGCTGTGAACAGAGATTAGAATCTCGAGGAAGGCAAAACCCAGGCTAATGGCAGACTACAAACAGGACTTGCTTTGAGGTTTATTCTCCAATATCTTCGTTCTTGCCTTTACCTGTTCTGTAAATCAGCATGGCAACTGATGCAGAAATACATAATCTGTAATACCTTGCCAATAGTTACGTTAATGGGGGATAAACTTCTAAGCTGCTAACAACTGGCTGCAATTCATTTGGGAATTCAACTCACTATCAGCGATGCTCTAATATTCTGCTTTACACTTTTCCTGTTATCAAAAAAGTTAATTTTTTTGTTGAAGAACTCATGATCATCGGACCAGTTGAACATACTTATCTTAATTTGATATGAATTTCTATACGAACATCTTGAGTTTGTTGAATTAGAAGCTAAATGTGTTCAGCTATAAGCTACAGGGTTCTTTTTTCCCTCTCCTTGAGAGAATCAGAGATCCAGCCTGTGTCTCTGCTCCTTTTGTGAAGCTGAGCAGCCAAACAGGACATCCTGCCCTCCAGGCCCTGCCACCACCACCACCACCACCACCATGTCTTCCTCAAGCTGGAGCCGTGCACTCCTGCAGATCCATCCTGGACATAACCAGAGTGGTCCCGGCGCTTCCTGCGCTCCGGCAGCCAGGATGTGGCTGAAGAGACACAGGCTTAATCTTGTCGACTTGGAACCGATCTGAACATTCACTGGTACTTTTCACAGCACTCAAAAGTCCGTCCGTCATTAAAGATACGAACTCGTGGAAAGCTCCGAGTGTCATTTTGTCGCATTTTCTTAATGAAATAAAAAATATATATATAAAAGAGCTCCACATTTCACGAATTCCTTGCAATCAAGTTCACATTTCTCTTTTATTTGTGTAGTTTTGTGTTTGTATGTGAAATTGACAGTGGCAGCTTTTGATATGGGCTCTTTGCCTAGGGTGGCATAGCCTTGGGGGTGCTCCAATAAAGTTTTCTGTCCTTCTGTAGATTTCCTATACTGTCTCCAAGTGTTAGGGACACTTGGAGACAGTAACATGTGCATAACATTATGCTGATGTTATGCATAAGCATAAGCATTTTCCATGGTTAGTTAAAGCTGGTATCTGATGTGCATCGTCTAATTTGGAGCTTCAACATAATTACTATCTCACAGTTTTTCTTAGGGAGTCACCTTTACCTCAATACCTGACTGACTGGTCAAACTTGAACTGAATTATTATAACAATTCATAGAAGATTCTTCATCATTATCACAGTTTGTGATTTAGAAAAAAATCACACAAATCTTTGTGTGTTTTTTAGATGTGAAAACACACGAAGATGGATTTTTAATGCTTTAGCCGAACGTCGGGAACGCCTCAATCTGTTGTTGAGTTGTCCAGGGTGCCACTCAAACAAGAGCCTCCCCTGGCAGGGGGCTGGGGGAGGACATGCCTCCTCATTGTGTTTCTAAGACAACCCCGTAGAGCCTGTCTTTTGGAAGCGCTGCTAGAAAAAAACGTCTTGATGATCTCCTTTTGTCTGAAGCCTCAAAAAGAGGTCACTGCTCTTCAGTTTAGGCTTTGACCGGTCACTTCGGCGCACAAACAAAAACTCACCAGTTCACTTGACTTTCTGAATGACATTCTGTACCGTGATGATGTAAAAAAAAAGAGAGAGAAAATGCTAGGTTCTTCATGTCTTTCCTCAAGAAAGTTATTTCAGAATATTTAAAGAGATTTTCTCACAAACTTGCTAACAGGTTAGAGAGACAGCTTGACCTTATTCAGTTTGACAATAGTATAACTGTTATATATATTATATATTATAGCAAAATATATATTCTTAAATTATATTTTTTTATAGTGTTTCATCTTCATGTGACTTGAAATAATAAACTCTGTGCTAAATCCTGGGAAAATATGAATCAGCAAAATTCATTCTGTGTTTATTTTCTTAATTTGACTTTAGACAGTTAAATGATGGGCAAACTGAATTAAAAATTGTAATTTTATATGAACAAATGTTGGATTAATTGGAGTTTAAAACTAAACCATGCTTTAATATATACATCATCAGTTGCCCCACTTTTCCCTTTTAGTCCATAAAAGTATATTAGACATTTTATTTTCTATTTCTATCATTATTATTGTACTTTATAGAATTGCACTTGTACTATATGCACTATATGATGACACCCAAATATAACTTAGTTGTTATGACTATAAATATTGCATTGAATTAAATCACTTAAAAACCCTCAGATGTCAAAATTAACTGCATTTACAGCAATAAACTGCAAACATATATATAAACACTGGCAGTGAAATACTTAACTGATGTTAAAAATGTTAAATGTGGTATGAACAAATGCAGTGATCTCACTGAAAAGGTCACGCATTATTTGTTAGCAACAAACGGCCACTCTGTTCAACAGATCACTTAAAAAAAAAAAATCCATCTCCTGCGTTGCACAATTGGCCATATTGTGTAAAATTAATAAATGGAGCTCTTTGAACAGAAACACCCAACTGGACTGAACAAGTGTGAGTAAAATGAAGAATGACAGACAAGTGGGATTGCCTCAGTGATTAGCTGGAGATACCAATAAGACACGTTTAAAATAGAAGAAATCCATGAGGCAGATCGACTCAAAAAGCAAAAATGACTCTAATGCTAATATTTTGTCCAATATGGCCAAAGAGCAGCAGTTCTCCAACTTCAAAGCACTCTGGGACAAAGCTGAAAGTACTCTGACATAAGGTTTTATTGATAAATGCGACATAATTTTATGGTAAATAGTTTGTTTTTTACTTTGATATTTTAATAAAACAAGCAGAAAAGAATAAATTATTGCATATCTGAAAAGGGGTCTTAGGTGTTTGCCTTCGTAAAAGAAAGCTCTACAATCTCCTTACCTTTTGAGTCTTATATTTTGTTAGTCTACAAATAGTTTTTAGTTTATCTCCACCAACAAAAAGATAACTTTTTTTTAGCCACATTTAATTAATGAGTTCAAGTCCATGTTTTACATAAAAAGCTGGTGAATCTTTGTAGACTTACTATCACACTGAAGTAAAATGACAAAAATATGGTCAGTAAATTAAAATACGTAGTGTTGTGGCTTTTATCTTCCAATTAAAAGTTCACAGATTTCTTATTAGAAATCACATCCTTCAAAATGTGCAAAAGGTGTGTGTGCTACATTCAACGGAGGGGAAAATTTGTTGCATTCGTGAACTGCTGACAGCACAAAATAATTCCAAGTGTCACAAACGCTCTGCTGGCCACCCTCTGAACACCCCTTGGTTTCAAGACATTGTGAGCGTGTTTGCACCTAGATTTTAAGAATTTTTGCTGTTGCATAATATCAAAAACAACCGAGGTAAAAGCCGACTTGCTTTCAGCCGCAAATGGCTGAATTTAGTCTCCACGTTCTCCACCAGACCACATGTATGCCTGGATCAGCGAAGCAATCCACTTCCTGGTCAGAGTGATGGATGAACTTTCCCGCTGTGTTTACGCTGACTTAAAACTACTTGAGCAGATGACCATGATACCTTCAGACGCCTAAGAACTGTACCAAGGATGCGCAGTTATGCATGAGGAGCTAAACTCTGCTACTGGGTGAACTAAAGATCTATTTTTTCATCCACATCCATTCAACTACAATGAAAAAAAAAATTCCTTTGAACCATTTTTACTTCATAATTATTCAAATCAGAATAATAGATTGAGCAAAAGTAATTTTTTAAAGTTGGTTGAATGAATTTTTTTCCCATTTTCATTTTAACTGAGTTTGTTGTTAAAATGCTAAATGCTCTTCGATTAAAGTGAATCTAACGTTTCTTGTCTAAGATATACAACCAAAGCATGCTAAATTAAAAGAATTATTATCAGCAACACTTTGTACATTTTGGTACTTTCTTGTACGGTATGATGCTATTTAATGAAAGGACAGATACAACCACATTATTTCTTCTTTTTTTTTCAGACAGACGAGACGTTGCCTGCAGATCCGGTCAGCTGCGCGAAAGGCCTGCATGATGAATGGTGATGACAGTCCATGTCTCAGCTGAAGGGCCGTACACAAGAATGATTTGTTTAAAGAAGAAAGGAAAGTTTGACTTTCGGTGTTCCCTGATGAAAACCGAGGGTGGCCCCACTCCGCGACCGGCGCAAACAATAGCGACGACTGGAGAGAGTTTAACTGAGTTGGATTTATGACTTCTTGACAAAATCTGACATATTTAGTTATTTATCAGGAGGAAATTAATTACGCTGACTGGTTGTGAGTTGTTTTTTTCTTTGTTTGTTTTTTATTGTGCAACATCGCTGTTAAAGTGTTTATCCCTGTGGATAATTCTTCTGCTTTTAGTGTTATTTTGTCACAGTGAAATATTTCAGATCATTTAATACATTTTAACAACAGACATACAGTTCTGGAAAAAATTAAGAGACCACTTAGAATAATCAGCTTCTCTGATTTTACTTTTTATAGTGTTTTTATAGTGTCTGTTTGAGTCAAATGAACATTGTTCTGTTATTCAATGAACTATTGACAACATTTTTCCAAAGTTCCAAGCCAAATTTTAGTATGTATTTGCATAAAATTAGAATAATCAAATCAAATCAGGGCTAGGAAGAGTTCAGACATCAATATTTGGTGGTGTAACCAGGAGGATTTCAATGGCTGTTCAGTTCAGTGGTCTCTTCATCATTTTTTCTAGAGCTGTATATAACATGAGTAAACACGTCCGTCTCTCTGGAAAGGGTTGCAAACTCGTTCCTCAGTCTTTCTGTTGCAGGGGAACCACAGTGAGAGTCATCATCCAAACTGGGGACGGTCGGAGGACATTCCAAGGAGTGGCCTTGAGCACATCGACGAGTCGTCCAACGAGGTCCCAAAGCAACCCACACAATTTGAGAAACCTTCGATTCATGATCTATAGCAAAACCAGAACTTTCCAGTCAAGTAAAGACAATTTGTGTTATCAGGCATTACTTTTGAATTAAAGGGAGCAGTCGTTCATAAAACATTTTAATTTGGAAAGCACAGGACGACATTTTGCCTCCTCTAAGATTATGACTTCTTGTGTTTGGCTCGTCTGCAACACAGTGCCGCTCTTTCCGTCTGCTCGTAGCTTTACTGATGTTGATGTTAGTCGCACGGCTTGCCCAGCGAACGGCTTTATAATGAGCGCAGACCTGTTTCAATTTACAGGAGCTGGCAGAAAACCACAGGGAGAATACCAGCCTGGTGTCGTTACCTCCCGATGATGGGTTCATTAAAAAGGTATCGTGCTCCGTAACTAAGCACAGATGGCGTAGAGGCAGTGCGTTATATCAGATAGAGACTCTGGAGGGTATTTATGTCGAACCACGGCGGAACCCCGGGAACCCTCTGCAGCAGTCTCAACATTACAGCCATTTGATCTCGGGCCTGCGCGTCTTTGGTTTTTACATACCGTCCAGAGCGCCGCTGTCCATGCCGCCGGCTCAGCATGGGTGCAATCATTCACTCTAGCGGTGGAGAGCCAGTGGAGACAAATCCGAACCGGCGCTTCTTTACATTGTGCCTGTTGAGCTTTAGAGCACCGTGTGGGACATCCATTAACGTCTCATATTAAACCTTCTCGTATTAAACGTGTAGAAGTAGAATCGCCTCTTGAACTCTGGAGCCCAGCATGCGCAGCAGAGAAATCCCTTCAAAATCAAGATGAATAGGCTTCCCTTATGGCTTCTTTATGAGGCCTTTATGAAACGTTGCACTCTCATAACCCGCCTTAGACAGAGGCAAAGGGAGCAGAGGGAGCCCCCACAAAGTGTGAGTGAAAATCTCCAGTTGCGCAGTACTGATGGCAACGACGGCTTCTGGAGATAAAATGTCTTCCTTGCCACATGTTGAGTGTGGCCTATTTTGAGCATAGTCCTGTTCCCCCCCTCTATTATCTCTGCTCTACTGATGAAAACTGTCTCTGTCAAGAGAATGCACCACTTCTAAGTGTCACAAATACTCTTACAAGCTTTAACTGAAATATATGTCTGACTCTATAAAACCTATTAGTTATGTAGCTGTACAGACACACAGACAAACGGTCATCAAATAAGCCCGGTTTGCATCCAGCCGATGATTTTCCTGATTGATTTTGGGAAATACAAACAAGCCAATCTGTAGGTGATGGTGGGTGCAGACAGACGGCTTTCCAATGCTGATGAGGCACTGTGTAGAGTAGTTTAGCTACATGTAGACAATCTAGAGTGCTAACAAAGAGAAGAGACACGCTGCAAGCCAAATCTTCCATCATCTTATGAAAAATCCTTTAAAAAAATGACAATTTTTAAGAATAAATTTGTTTGTTGTTGTTTGTACGGAGCTAAATTGGGGTCATGAAGTTTGTTCAAAATAATTTTTTTTTAACAAAAACAAAAACCTCGAGCTGAAAAGAATCTTGAATCTGAAAAGTAGTTGCAAATCTTTATTTTCAGTTTTATTTTTTATTTTTTTCAGTTTCAAAATGTGTCTTCAGTTTCAAATTTTCTTTTTCAGTTTCGACCTTTTTTGTTTGTTTGTCTTTTTTTTGACAGTTTCATCTCAATCTGATCGGAATGAGCCGTTCAGATTCTTTTCTTGGGAACAAACTTTATGGCCCCAATTTACTGCCATATGCTTTTTACACATTTTCTGTACCCTTTTCTTGTTTTTTTTTTTGTTTCTGGTATAACATGTTGATGTTATAAACAGACACCTTAAGAAGAAACACTTTTTTTAAAGTAAATTTTCCAAAAACGTTAAGGGAAACGTAGTGAAACAGCTCAAAACTGATTTGTGGAAAGCGTAAATATTCAAGGATTTTTCCTTAGAGCTCAACTAAAATATATATATTTTTTAAAACTACAGGTTTAGGAGTTGAAATACCAAGGCACAGTGCTATTTATCATGCTGTTTCCTGCCTTTTGCAAAACTATTTATCTTCATGGGTGTTACCGTACACGCAAGAATGGGTTGAGAGCCTATGAACAATAGCCAAAGTTCACTTCTGTGGGTACAAAGAGGGACAATTCTAGCTAAAGTATATAAATATTTGAAACCCCCTCTAAAAATGCCTACCGCTGCATTTTTTAATAGTTCAAACACCAAACACACCATAATATGCACATTGGAAACCATCTTGGCACCACTGCTGAACCTAAACTCTACAGTCTTCCTGATTTCCAACCAGATAAATTAGTTTCTCCGCCTAGCAAAGCTGCTACTTCCCTCAGCAACATTTTTTTTTTGTGGTGTCATCTTAATTTACCAAATGACAGGCTGCTAAAGCTTTTAGCCATGCTGCGTGTTTCCACTGGACCAGGATACTGTAGCACTGCATGTTACCTGGAACGTGTGGAAACCAAATTTATCAACTCAGCTGCCAAATGTGAACTCACAATTTAGCGCAGAGCTAGCTGTCTTCTCACCTGACTCTTGCAGGGAGAACAAATGTCCAATACGTCAAACTATTCCAGTGATGATGGATGTGTGGAAGCAGACCCTCTTCCCCTGGGAATAAAAATATTACAATACTTTACTCTGGGGAATCTCTGCACTATTCCCCCTCTTTTACACTACTGTGATTGCCTCTCAAAGAGCCAGAGAGAGAAAACAAAAACTCCTCGACTCCCACTCTTTCGTTTCAAGCTGGCATACACAGTGGGGTTGACGATGGTAAGCACACACTGGTGCGTATCGAGGGGTTTCAATGTCCAAAAATAGTGGGAACTAATGCACCCATTCCTGCCAAACTGGATTTGGGAGGGGGGAAAAAAAAGAAAAGGATTTAGTGTATTTCAGTTGAAATCCCTCTGCTGCTGACTGCAGTTTCCTGGAGAGTCATTAGAGGGACTTCGGAGTGGAGATGGGGGGAAGTTCTGGAGAAAAGAGGTGGATTTCCGCTTGTCTGTGTTTGCAGAGCTGGGCATCGCTGACAGTTCCCGGGAGACAGATGCCCGTCAGCTAATAATAGCCTGCGGACCCGCTGTAGGTGAGGACAGCATGACTGATGGCCCAGCGTCACCATGACACAGTCAGATGGAGGTGCTGGAATGAGCCGATCGGCTGAACCGAAGGCGGTTTGTTGTTGGTGCGAAAGAGTGTGTACAAGCAGGCAAATTTATGCCCACAAGTACACACACTTCCTTTTTAAGGACGAGGACTTATGTTGGAACGAGAGGGGTTTTGGTGCGTCTCTGGATGGCGGCCATGAGACACATCCACAAGGACAAACCTGCCACAGGATGTGAAACGGGCGTGGCACCCCTGTTTTCTCCGTCTCCCACAAACCCTTTGATATGCTCAACGGTGCTCTAGAAGTGGGTACTTCTGCTAGTTTAAAAAAAAACAAAACTACACATTTATTATGAATACATTTAGCCAGTGAATCTTGTACGTTTTAATAATTTGCACAAACGTATCCCAACTGGTTTCCCTCCCCGTCGCTCCTCTACGCAGAGGTTAATGGTGTTGTTTTGAATTCCTTCACCTCTTCAACAGGAACTACATTCCAAGCCTTGAAAATAGCGGCTCAAACAAAGACGGGAAGTGATGTGAGAGCACTTCCCATCGACTCCCTTCTGAATTTATCTCGGCGCTGCAGGCCCGTTCGCCCCACGCCTCCCGCTTGGCCCCACCCGAGAGAAAAGGACAAAAAAAAAGCGCACATCTGCACCTTCAACTTTTTATACGAATGCATCCGCTTGGTTGACCTCACCGTTTTTGACACAAAGCAAAGCGAAAACCTTGCGATTGTTGACTCGTCTTTGATGTTCTTGATCTGAGCCTTCGCTCTTTCCGTCAGTCAGAACCAGTTTGGGTTGCTGATTCTCGACCCGGACTTTACATTTCTCTATGTGACCCACCCCCGATGTAAATGTAGATGAATTGGCAGTGAAGAGTGCAGGTTACATTTGTACCGTGTTTCAGGGTGGATTTTTTTTTTTTTTCTGATGCAAACCTTCTGTGACCTTTGACTTCTGATTAATATGGCATTCTGCTGCAGGGAAAGCAAACATCCATAAGGGCTGGTAGAGTGTGTTTTACTTGTGTGTTTTGCACATTTGTCATTCAGTGATGACAAATGTGAGCCACTTTTTTTAGGTAAACACGGGCATAAAACAACAAACACAAGATGGCATTGTGTTGTTTTGTGCTGCTTAAAGCTGCAGTATGTAACTTTAAAAAAAATTACTTTTGACAAATTTGTTTAAAGTGTCATTATGTGGTGACAGTATGGTATGATACAGATAATTTGAGAAAAAAAATCAAGCTTATCTGCCTTCCCCCAGTGCTAACTAGAAGCAACCAATCAGAGGGAGGAGGAGGGCCTTAGCGTTGCCAATCACCCTAACCCCCTCACTCTCAGCTGTGATACGGCTTCTTCCTGATGGAAGAGGCAAATAGATTACTTTTCTGTAACGGTAAGTTGTTTCTCCACCGTTAGCACATTAAGCAGTGCATACAAGAGCATGATTGGCAGCGTTAAGACCCTCCTCCTGGTTCTTATTGGTTGTTTTTCAGATGCCAATAGTAGCTCAGAGAGGAGGTGGAGCAGCTCAATCTTTTTACAGATTATCTGTCTCATACAGTATTATACCATCACAACAGTTTTAACCAATATGTAAAAAAAAATTGTTTTTTTTATAAAAGTTACATGCTACAGGTTCAACTTAACACAATTTCTAATATGGAACATATGTATTACAATAGGACTTTGTTTATTGGAGATGGAGATAGGCTACTGTTTACAATGAGGTGGAAGCTAAGGGTCAAAAATGCAAGCGTGTTCAATAGGATGCAAAAATCACAGCGCCATATAGTGGCCTGGCATGACAACTACAGCTGTCATGTCATGGTGGTGTCGTCTAAACGTGGAACTTCTCCCCAGTCGACGTGTGAAAACATCTACAGTGTAGATGAACTAGTAAATCAAGAACTTAGCCTTTTTTTTTTCTTTGGCTCAACTCTTTCTTGACCACAATAGAAATGCCTGGGTTGCTGCAGACAAAGCCATCATCCGGTGTTATGCTAGGTGTTACAAAAAATTTATGCTGCATATTACCTCCGGTATGGACTCCTCATGTTGAAACACGGTACCTCCATACTTTCGGGATGCTTTTCTTCAGCAGGGACAGTGAAGCTGGTCAGAACTGATGGAAAAATACATGGAACTAAACATGGGGCGTCGCCTGGAAGAAAGAAAATGTCTAATCTATTGTATAAAATCCCTCCAAGATACATTTATGCTTGTGGTTGCTTTGCAAAATACTTTGTATTTACTGCAGATTAACAGCATACGCACAAAACGAACCACTAACCAGGTCTGGACAGTAGCATGAGAC
Organism: Poecilia formosa; assembly: GCF_000485575.1. Taxonomy (NCBI): domain Eukaryota; kingdom Metazoa; phylum Chordata; class Actinopteri; order Cyprinodontiformes; family Poeciliidae; genus Poecilia; species Poecilia formosa. The sequence continues at coordinate 2,002,554 of NW_006799967.1, read as the reverse complement.
TTTTACTGTTGATGTAATAGTCCTGCAGGCAACATTAGAACAGGAAAAAAAAAGGGAGCGGGAGACAGGAAGCGTCATTTAGTCAGTAGTTCAATCTGCAGGAGCAGATCTTCCGGTCCACCGTTGCTTCCCTGTGTTAACACTACAATAATACATGAGTCACATTGCAGGCTGATAGATGAGGAGATGAACAGGAGGAAAGGGTGGACTGCGTGTGTGTGAGCGTGTGTGTGTGTGTGTGTGAGGGGGGGAGGGTGTCTAACAAAAGCAAAGCTGTGAAGGAAAAGTAGAGCTAGAAATCTATCATATGGAAGAGCAGGGTGGTCTGTTTAGGAAGAAACGCCGCCTGACGATGTCGCTGGTCAGCTTACAGTGAAGAAGTGTCCAATAGATAACTTTCTGTTTGGATCTCTGCAGGGTGAAGCTGTTGTACGTCGGATCGGGTATGCAGCCTGCGGTGCAGAGGCCTCAAGAAGAGGGGAGAAGTGATGAGCATGACACTTTGTATTTCACCAGAATATATGTGGACTGGCAACTGATTGATTGTCTTTCAAATAAATCGAGGAAAATAAACCCAGTCGGGTTTCCACTGTGTTCTACGTTTGGAGATTTAAAGACATGAAACAAGCCTGACGACCGATTCATGCCTGAACGCCAATAGAGATTTTGAAATGTAATGAAAACACAGCTAGCCAATGCTTGATGCTTCAATGCTTGAAGCAGCATAGCAGTCCCACTCTAACACGCTACACCACGATGACTGACTGTAGATATAATGATATTTTCTCTGCAATGCTGTACGAGATGTAGCAGGAACATTAAGAACTTTCTAATTTAGCTTCTTCACTCCATCAAGTATTTCCTTGCTGTGGGGGTCATCTTGATATTTTTCAGCTAATGTGGGATAGGCCTTAGCGTTCTTTTTAGTCAACACTATGTTTTATCTTGGAACACTCCCATTTTGCCCTGGACGCAAATCTTGCATCTAAGACGCAAGGTTTGTTCTTGCTTCCTGGATGAGCCATCAGTGCTCTCTTGGAGTAATTTTGGTAGGGAAGCTATTTCTGGAAAGGTCAGTGTAGTAACTTGTCTTCAGTTGTGGATAAAATCCCCTTATCGTAGTTCAGTAGAGTCCCATTGCCTTAGATTTCATCAGTGTCTAAATTTGTGCTTTACCATGATCACGATCCCCGTCTTTGCAGAAGTTCTTGTTTGAATTTGACAACTGGCTGGAAGAGATGGGGGGAGGTTAGCTAGGAGGACAAACATCCACACACAGATACACACCTCCTTGCACAGATGGTGCGTGACCATTGATCACCAGAGTCACCGGCGGCTCTTATCAGCGTCCCGTTCCATCGGCTGTCCGCACTGATTCACTTTCGCAGTCTAATCGGCTCACAGTGTTTATCTCAAACTCGTGTTTACAAACTCAGAGTGTGAGTGGGCGAGCGCAGGAGAGAGGGAGGTCAAAGGGCAACAGCGGCAGAGTAAATGAGTAGCAAAGTAGAAAAGGCTACAGATGGCTTCAGCAACCTCTGGTTCTCCATCTTCGTCAGGAGACTGAGGCACAGCTGAGGCGGTTTTTGTGTCAGCGTTATCTTTGTGTATGCATTTGTTTCTGCTGTTATCTTAATTAATCTTTTCATATTTCAGATTACCTTTTAAATTTTGTCTGAAAATGTTAAATTATACATTTATTCTCCATTCCTTATGTTAGAACTACTTGGGATTTTCCTTAATAATTAAAAAAAAAAATAATAATTTAAATGTATTAGTCTATGAGACAAACACCCAAAACTAGACTTAAGCCCTTCCTCTTTGATAAAACTCATACTTAAGAGTTGCACATAAAGGAAGATTTTCCTAACTTTGCTATATTCTGCTTCTACTCTCCAATTTTGCTTTTTTTTTGCTGTTGTTTTAGTGTTTAACTTTAATAACAGGCTGAGAGTTTTCCAGTTTAGCTCTCTTCCAACGAATCTGTCTGTACAAATTCACATTTCTCCAGTCAAAACGTTTTCTGAGGTTCAACAACACGCTTGAAGAAAAAGGTAAGTCAAAAATTATCTACTTTCTAAACTTAGAAGACTTACTTTAATGTTCTTAGCATATTACTGATTATTGATTTTATTTGCTGTAAATAATTCACATACCATAAATCTTAAAGAAAACTACCTAATACCTTTAAAAAGGACAGAGATGAAAGAGATCAAAGACAGGAAAATAAACTCTGCAGGTTTAAGTCAGAATGTCTGTGGAAGAACTGTCTTTGACTGATATCCTAACGTAAATATCAATACGTTGAATTTCTGTAGATATTTTTTTCAGAAGACAGAGTTTAGGATTACATCATGCTTTAGTTGGAAACCTGTTCTCACTAGCTAAAAACAGCTAGCAGTTGAAGACAAAGATTTGTCTTTAAATTTGTCCACATAAACAGCACATAGTTGGGACATTTCCATCTTTAAGGCAAATGTATTGAGACATAAATTACAATACTAATCAATACCTTGTTACATTTACTTAAAACATCAAAGCAAATAAGCCAGACAGTGATACATGCCGTATCTGGATAGCAAAACAATAATTAAAAAATTAATATCAGTTTTGTTCATGTAAAAAAAAAAAAAAGAGTTCTAGTGATTACTATTTTAAAAAATGATATGTCGTTTGGGGAAAACTTTTTGAGAGAGTTGAAATGTTGGGAACAATGATTGGTTCCAGTTTGCAGTTCTTTCTCTGAGGATGTGCAGAGCAGCTACCAGAATTTAAGTTTTGGGAAGGAAATCCAAAGTGCACGAGGACAATGGTTGAGGTTTCACAATAAAAATAAATTTAAAAAACAGGCATCTCAGACCTCTCTTCTCAAAGTGCAAGACTCACACACATAAATAAAGTCTTAAAGTGAAACCTTGGTGACAACGTGCATGCTACCAAATTTATGAGCTCCGATTTTGAATATTTACATTTAAGTTTAAAAGTTTTTGAGCCACATCAAGATCACGAATGTCTTCGAATGCCTGGTTGTGGCAGGATTAATCGACCAAACTACCTATTAACGAACTATTAATATGTCATAGCTTCCTCTGCACGCCATTAAAATGAAATCATATTTCCATATTTTCACAATGATGTAAAACTGATTAATATTCAAACACACAACCGTTATCTTGAAGCTCTATTCATGTGGCCCTGTAGAGTCTTCAGGACTAGTTAAGGTGGACTTTTTGACGCACTTGGTCAAAAACCAGTAGCTGGATTGTTGTTACTGCTCAATGAAAATAGGTTTATTGAAAAGAAGTCAGGGTTATTGCTCTGGTCAAGAAACAAACAAACAAATAAATAAATAAATAAATAAATACATAAATAAGAATCAGGTGAGTGAGTGTAATGTCACAGATTGAGCGTGAATGTGAGACAGACGGTGGTTTGACATCCTGATTATGTGGGAAGGAGGCGTTAAAACGGAGGGTGTTTCTCATCACTCTTCAGTCTGTGTTGAGTGCTATTCCAGTAGTTTTACACACCGACAATGACAGCCGTCAGTGGTGAAGGTCGGAGAAGTACTCCAGAAACACAGCTTGAGTTTTGTTAAAAAAAAAGAAAGACTCCAGAGTTAAAAATTGCCTGGTCAATAAACAGGCAATGGTTGACAGGAGGATTAGCCGTGGCCGATAACCAGGGCATGATGGGTCGATGCCCAGACATGCAAATAGCAGGAGAAGCCCGTCGTCAAGGCGACAGCAATCCAGGAACACGAATTTGGTCGTCAAACGTGAGTAAGGAAAGTCGGCTGGACAAAGTTCGGTCACAAGGTTGTTGATACAGGAAGCATATAAAGTATTCACCCCGCTTGGATGTTTTACTTTATTATTGCTTTCATAAATCAATCATGGTCAACAAAGTTAGGCTTTTTTGACGAAAAACAGTTGCAAAAAAACCCCCAAAAAACCTGATGTCAAATTGAAAACTGACTTATACAAAATTGAAATAATGACAATTAAATAAAAATGTATAAAATTTACCCTCTGATCTGCACCTCTGTTATGTTGTCATATTTTTACAGGAAGTTGTGAATAACTAAAAACACTGTGATCCTCAGGGTGCTGTGGTGGCACAGGGGCAAAGCACAACCCACGTATTGAGGCCTTGGTCCTCATGCTGGTGGTCGAAGGTTTGATTCCCGGCCTGTTGACATTTGCCGCATGTCTTCCCCCTCTCTCATTACCCTCTTTCCTGTTGAACTACTTTCAAATAAAGGCCACTAGAAAACCTATTAAAAAAAAGCCCCCACTGTGATCCACTTGGAAAAATAAAACATACATGTCATGGTTATTAAAAGTCGGTAAGATGCCAGACCTAATGTGTTATTTGTCTTGTGTAATTCAACTTAAAGCTAATTTTGAGTCCTCCGCATTCAGTCTTTGCACACTGAGTGTTGACAATCATTTTGACTTGATAATACTATGAGGAGAGTTCTGTCTTTTTGGTCCAATTTAATTCTGGACTTTGACTAGGCCACTCAAAAACTTAAGTTTTCTTCAGGACATTATTTTACTGATGTGAATAAAGTCTTATTGAAGATGCTGAAAAATAAAATCTCCCATCAGCTTCCTACCTGACGATTGAAGACATTGGCTCAGGAATGAACATAGTTATGTTACAACGTTATTGTAACTTTTTTTTCACATTTTGCAGGTCATACCAGACTTGTTTTATTTTATTTTATTTTATTTTTTTTGCTGAATTGCACAGATTAAATATAATAAAGGTTTGAACATAAAAGTCTAAGTATCAGCCATTTCTCTTTGTCACTCTTAAAAATGGTAAATAAAAGAGAACATGGCATTCAAATAAGAAAGCTATCATGGCCTTATTTAGTTTTAACATCATAAAAAAATGCATTTAAAGGGGCTTAGATTCCTTTACTCACTGATTCATACATTTTACTCTCAGTATTTACAGACTTGCCTTTTCTTGTCCAAGATCTCACCATCGACTCCACCGCCTACGAAGCTGTGCTGCTTTAATTGGCCTAAAGTCTTGATTTACACACTTTCACTCGCAGGACTTGAAGATTTCTTGTGCGCTCAGACAGTTAACCTTCAGTAGATAATATAAAACAGCTGCCAGAGCAGGTGGATGTAAAACTAGCCCCATGTTTGTTTGTTTCTCGCCCTAACCTGCTCATCCTACCCCCCCTCCCACCCAGTTTAGCCGCTTTCATTTATTCGGGGTTTCCTCCTTTCCGTCTCTCTGCTCTGTCTCTGGCAGGCTGTTCCCAAGCCCCCTCTCACAGCAGGGGTTCACACATGGTACAATAGTTGATGGCTGGATGATCTACTACTGTTTCTGACCTCGCCGCAGCCTTGCAAAATCCGACTCGGAGCTGTTACTTGTGACATTGTAACCACAGATTTTGGGGTTTCTGATGGCTGGATGGGCTGTGAAATTTTGTTTTATTGTGGTTTTTGTCGTGAAGAAAAGCTGTCAGGACCTTGCTGGGATTCCTCCGAGACACCTGTGCGAAGAACTTGTGACCCCAATTAGGTTTGTGTTTATTTGGCTTCCAGACCAGAAGGACACTCAAATACTCCAACAACAACAATAAAAATAAAAAAAACAAAACAAGTGAAGGTCAGCACAGATTGGTTTGATTGCCCTGTCCTTTAACTGTTGCTGCTCCTAAAAGCTGGTTTATCATCTGAACTGTCTCCCTGACTTCCTGTTTGCTCCGTAAACGCGGTCACATGACTTCACGCTTTTCGAAATCAGCTCAACTTTCATACACGAAAGGATCTGTTGCTAGTCGGTGTGTAAAGCTTCTGATTTTAGTGTCATTTTGGCAACACTCATACATGTCACTTAAATTTCCCAGACAGTTAAAATAATGTCACAGATGAAGCATCCATCCATTCATCCATGCATGATCTGGGATCAGTCATGAGTGGGACCAATAACCAATCAGCCTTTCTTAAACCTAGCATACCCTTTTCCCTGAAGTGTGTCTAAGTTCAAAATGTACAGAAACATGTTTGCTTTATAAACCAAAACGATTCACAGACCGGTATTCCTCCACTCTCTCCAGTCAGCATGTTTCTCTGCGTGCATTGCTGCATGTTACATGTGGATTTGCTTTAAACTGTACCAAAACGTGACCCTTAAAGCTTCCCCTCAGGTTTTATGAATGTCAGCCAAGTATGTCTGCCTTTTCGTCAAAGCGTCAGCTCGCTGCTTTTGCTCTCCAGCCTTCTTCCCCACCTGGCTCACTGTAAGCTGAGCTAAAGATAGACAGATCTCTGCATATTTATCGGCTTTAAGACACACCAGAATTTTCTCATAAACTAAGGGGAAAAAAACAATTTATTTATTTTTGCCACACAACCAGCCCTCTAAATTTCACAGTGACAATGTTATGATGTGATTTTTTCCATTTCAACTAATCATCCCAGAATTAAAATTAAATGGACAAACTTTTTTTTGAATGTGCTATCATGAATATTTTATACTCTTTGTGGAAAACACAATTACGACCCATTTTCCGTTTTCCGATGGAATCCACCAGACATTTAACTAAAATCATCTGGTCTTTAAAGTCTGTAATACCATGTGACGTTTAGAGGAACAGACCCACAGCATCACAGATCCTCTGCCGTACTTCGCACTGTGAATAGGTGCCATTTTACAGTCATCAAATGTTTCCCATGAAATAAACGTTTCTTATGATTGTAATACAAATATTCAGTTTTTACACACCATCAAGGAGCTTATTATTAGCGATGCATGTTTTCCTGTTTCACTTTGATATAAATTTGCCATTTTCCAAAAGTAAATAAAAAAAAACCTCCCGAGATCACTGGAACTTCACACAATGGACAACAACAAAAACATTTAGATCACAACAAGATTAGGCAACCGAACAAAGTGACCCAAACAGAAATGTGTTCATAAATATGAATAAAAAACCAGAAAGTGTTTGCTGCTTGTTGCATTCAGTGGCATCACAGTCTAACCTCTGCTTCCTTGACCCGGGAGGTCCGCTGCCAAGAATGCTCCCCACCTGAGAGAGGAAGAGTGAGGCGGACGCTGGACATGAAGTCACTTCCTGTGGGGAGTCTGAATATAGTTGCGTCTCGGCACAGAGAGAGGATGTTTACATTATGTACCGCTGCTCTGACACAATAGGGACGACTCGGGGAATGTTTGTGAAATGACTGCAGGCATTGTTGCCAAGGCGCGTTTTTCTCCTATTCACAAACCCCTGTCGTTTTTTTGTTGCTCTGCATTGTCCTGGTGCATGATGGGATGTGAGACTTCCATCTCGTCGCTGCGTGGGGAACATTGTTGTCCGACACGGGAAAACCGTCCCAAGGATGAGGATTTTAACTGCTGCCACCGCAGCGACTGGCATGAAAAACAAAACTGTCTCGGTGGACATGTAAAAATCGGTTTTATTTACATGGAAACCAGCAGAAAACCCCCGTCATAATTCACTCCCTGCTGAGGCTTACACACATGTGGTGCATCCGTTTGGATCTGACAGCAGGTGTTGCAGATTATCCGTGGGAAGCCGAGCCCGGGATCATTCCGGTTTGAGCAAACCAGAACACAAACACAGTTGGTTCTGGTGTTTTGACTTATCTTTGTCATATTTTATAAGAGCTGAACTTCGGGTCCTTCGATGATCACAATCCATCCTGGAGGAGATGCTTTCGAAATGTTTTCTTCCTCTCTTTGCTCTGTTTTTAACCCAGGTGGCAGCCAGTTATCAGAGTTGTTAGAAGTCCTGATTCATGTTTGATTTGTAAATTTACTGCAAAACAAATAAGACAGTAGTTTAAGATTATGTTTTATTGTCAAGTCCCTCCATCCACCCACATCTAGATTAGTGGTGGTACTTTAGTCTGTCAGTTATAGAGCAACATGTTTGTCCCAACAGGGAAAGAAGAAGCATCTTTTGCTGTAGAATTTTACTTTATAAAATATCCAAGAAATTATTTGAAGCACCAAATCTTAAAGTTGGTATTCCACGCAGAACTCTAAAACACCGCATGAAAATATCACCACCAAAATATATCAATAAAATTAAATTGCCAAAAGATGCACCAAGTAATTGCTTGATGGTCACAAATGGCTAATTTTCAAACTGATTGGTCCGACCTGGTGAGCGACCAGCTGGAAAATCACAAATTAAATCTTGTTTAGATCAGTTAACACAACACAATACAGAAAGAAGCACTACTGAGTTGTGGTGACGACAACATTCTTCTCTAAATAGAAGTGAATTGCTTAATGCCTGAGGCAGAAGAAATAAAAAGATGTAAGAAGTCATTTAAGGGGAAAAATTTCAGCTCTTCGTTCAGGATGCTGACCAGTAGCGCTAAACTCAAGAGGGCGGCGGTCTCAAGATCTTAGTAGAAAACAGGAAGCTTAAACATACCCAACCTCACCTCTGTTTTTAAGGCCGCAGTAGTTTTGTCTTAAAAGGGTAAAACCGTGATTTACTGTGACTGGTGGGACGACGTCTCTGCTCACGTTTATTGACTTGTCATGGAGAAAAAGCTGAACTGAGACATTTTGAAAGCTCTTTAGTAAACAAAACAAAAAAAGAAGAAGAAAAAAGAATTCTGCATGACAAAACTGAAGATGAGAATTTACAAATATCTGATCCGTGCATCACTAAAAATAATTATTTCTTGCTGCAACAACACTCCATTAATTCACAAGAAGCGATTAGGTTTAGTTTTAGGAAATGAAACGTTGTATATTGTTGCCCACTATTGAGTTCAATATAGGTTTTGTTCTCCCTTCTTCTCATTATATCAATAATTTAGAATTTTTAACCCTAACCCCCCAACATTAGTCTTGTTCGCCAGCTCTCACCAAGCAGGTCACTCTTTCTTTAGACCAGAGTAACTTTTGTACTGTTTTCATTAAACATTTCTGTCTTTATTTGCCATTTTCCATTCAATAAATATTGCAACCAGGGATTGTCAAATGTGAGCCTGAAAGCAGAACATGATGGGACTCCCTACAGATTCTACTGAAGCTTGGTATTACTAAAATGTCTCTGCAGCGCCACCATCAGGAAGAGCTTCAATCCTGCACAGATTGCCAGTTTTACAACAGATCAAAAGAGAGGCAACAAAATATAGTTGTGCTGCCTGCTATGCAAAAATATGTGCTTCATTTTATGTCAATATTCGGAGAGCAATAATTTCAAAGTGATTTAATTTACAAAGGGGGGGGAACATTAACATTAACATGACCAGTTTGGGGTAATCACTTTTTCCCAGTGAGACAAATTTTTTAACCCAAATAAATTAAAGCCATTGTATGATATTTTTTATTTTATTTTTTTGTATTTAGTCAAGTTATCTTTGAAAAAATAATTACAATTAGTTTGGGACAAATAACAGGAATTATACCCAGCTACACCTCATGCTCGCTGTTCGCACCACAACTGGAAAACACATCAGGCTGTCTTATCTTCAAGCATTATGTACATACAGATCTTCAGATATGGCTCTCTGAGCCTCCTTTCTGTGGATCATTTCATTGTTCATGTCACGGGAATGTGCTTTGATTCTCTGAGAGACCGTTCTCCCGGGGGATCGGGATGAGGTGAACAGAGTGGGAGTGGGGAGGAGGGGGCGTTTAAGTGTGAGTGGTGGCACTGCTTTCTGTTTATAGAAGGATTAAAGGTTGACCTGCGCCCTCTGGTAGCCTTCTCCTAACTGCTGTGGGAATATGCGCTGGAGAAATGAAAGGAAAGAGCAAAGAGCTCCAATCATCCAGTAATCAGATCACATCCACACACTGCCTTTTCCCACTCGATGACGGCTGAAAGGGTGTCTGAATTTTTCTGGAGGAAGTCTTATTCTTTTATTTATTTATCTTTTCTGAAAAGAATCTCCATTGTTTACATGTTGATCAATACCAACCTGGAGGAATGACTGTGATTTCAGATACAACAGTATCTCCATGGCAGCAGCAGTGATGTTTTATTTTGTCACAGTGTTCATTCAGTTTCTGTCTTATTGTCTGTATCCAAATGGAGGTGAGGTTGTTGTTTTTTTCTCTTTAATTTTTTTTCTATGCTTTTATTAAAGTTTGGTTGGGTGTGTGTGTCCCATGCATTTTATTTCTGGTTCTGAATCTCTGCGACCTCTCTCAGCTGTGCTGTAGCGCCACCATGAGGCTGATAAGTCTCACTTAAATGTATTTGGTCAGGTGCTTTTTTTTAATTTTATTTTTTTATTTTTTTTAC